>NW_012103243.1:3733961-3736657 GCF_000951045.1 Mandrillus leucophaeus
AAAAATTAAATCTATATGCACTTACTCTAAGAAAAATATTGTTAACATTTTGGTATACCACTATCTCCTATTTTGTTTTTATTTGTTTTTATTGTTTATTTCTTTTACAATGAAGCACTGGTATTTTAAAATTACATTTTGGCCTTCAGGTGGGTACAGCTTTGCCTTTTTCTTGTATTTAATGGTAAATCTCCTTTATCTTACAACTATAGACCCCTCCATTGGCCTGACAATTGTATTCATTATATTCTTGAAGATTTTAAAATATTTTTAGACAGTACTATATTTCTGAGAAAAAAAAAATGGCAAACTGGGTAGAGGGCATAGAGGTATCCCTCTGGTCTTGCTCATTCATTTTCAACAAGTAAAATTACATGAGTTAGTCATCACACCAATCCTGGAGATATCCTGGTGAACACGATAAAAAATATTTCTCTGAACTCAAGAAGTTTATATTCTTCTGGGAAGGATATAATATCAAGACATAAATGAAAAGACAATTTCAGACTTGTTTTAGTAATTATGATACGGCACTAAACAAGGTGATATGACAAGAACCTGGGGATGATGGTGGCCATATTGTTCAATTATCAAGAAAGACCACTCATAGAAGGATGAGCCTGAAGCATAAGAAAGAGCAATCCAAGCACAAAGAAAGAGAAACTAGATTTCAGTTAGAAGGAGCAGCACCTGCAAAGGCCCAGAAGGGTGAACTTGTTGTGTTAGAAGTACAGAAAAATGCCTAGGGCTAGTGTATGAAAAAAAATGGGGAGAATGCTAAGTCAAATAGGATCTTATTGACCATTATTAGATTTCATTCTAAGAGCAAAAGAAGGGCACTGCAGGGTGTTACTCTGAAGAATCAAAAGATCACTCATGGTGAATGATCTTGCTTTCTTCACTGGGAAAACTGAAGTAGTTAGAGGATAATTCCCATAGACTCTGCTATCCTCTGCCCATCCACCAGCATTGGCACTCACATAATGTGCATTCTCTCCCATTACTATAGATTGTCTCTGTTCCAAGTTCAACTCTTTCACTTTTGAACTAGATTCTCCTCTTTCACATGTTCAAGGACAAAACTCCAGCAATTTTTTTCTCTTTCATCCGTGTCTAGTTTTCCGTTTGCTGCTGGGTCACCCCATCTCATACAACATAAATTTTTCTCTCATTTAAATTACTTTGAAAATCTTCTCTTGATTCTACTCACCTTTTATTTATTGCTTCATTTATCTGTTTTCCTTTGCCACAGAACTTTTTGAAAATGTTCGTTATATTCACTGTCTCTAATTTCTCTTCTATTTCCTTATAAGTCCACTCAAATCAGGCTTTGGTGCCGACAAGTTCACTGAAACTTCAATTGTGCAATTACTGATGACTGCCATATTGCTCTACCCAGTGGGCAATTTTCAGTTCTCATCTTATTTCACCTTTAAGTCTTAAAAATTACTTCATTTGACTTTCAAGACACCATAATCTCAATGTTCTTCTCATACCTTACTGGTCACCCTCTGTCTCCTTGGTTGATTTCTCCTTTACTCGTTGGTGTCTTTTATGTTGATATCCCAAGGTTTTGGTTCTTATACCTTTTCTCTTTTATATCTACACTCACACCATTTGCACTCCTAGCCATCTATATGATAATGACTTACCGAATTATATCTCAAACCATAAACTCTTCCTGTAATTCCAAACTTCTGTTTAAATATCTCGACAATCTCCTCTTGGTTATCAAACTAACATAGCAAATATCTAATTGGCATTCATTATATGAATTCTTATCTTCTGCTCCATGCCTCCCTCAACCAATAAAATGGTTACTTTATCCTTCCCTTTGCTCAGGTCAAAAGCCTTGGAATCAACTCTGGGTTTCCTCTTTCATACTCTACCTACAATGCACTAGGAAAGCCTGTTAGCTTTGCCTTTAAAACATATTCAGAATCCAACCACTTCTTACCTGATTATTACTGGCCTCCACTTACTTAATATTACAGATAGCCTCTTCAGTGAGATTTATTCTTATGCTCTTGCTCACTACCATCAATACGTCATCTAGCAGCCAGAATGATACTCATGAAGTCTATGTTTGATTGCAAGACAGCTCTGTTCAAAATCCTTGGTGGCTCCCTAAGGAGAACCTCTTAGATTAAAAACCAAAATTCTTACAAAGACCTACAAGGCCTGCATGAACTGGCCCCTCATTAAATCTCTAATATAATCTTTGATTTACTTCTTTCTAATTTGTTCTGATCCATCAGCATCAGCCTCCCTGCTAGTCCTCAAGCATGTCAGGCATGTCCCTCTTTCCATGGCTTTGCTCTGCTTGTTCCCTCTCTTTGAATGGTCCAACCCCAAAATTCCCACAACTTTTACACTCATCCCCTCTTCAAGTCTTTGCTCAAAATGTCACCTTCCTAATGAGGCCTCTGCCGACTCTTACCTATTAAAATTACCCAGAACTCCTTCCTCTGTTCTGTGTTTTCTGCAGCAATTTTCATGTAATGCAGCATGAACATCTTAAACTCTGTTACACATTCACTTTAAAGACATGCTATCTTCTAAAATGCAACACCTTTGTTACCCATAAACTTCACAATACCTTGGATAATCTAGAGGTAAATCCTAACTAGGGATGGAGGATTTGACAAGCTCAACTAAACTATCCCTATTTCAATCCTGGCTCACTAGCCATTCCA
>NW_012103243.1:3736707-3776707 GCF_000951045.1 Mandrillus leucophaeus
TCAACTCTGGGTTTCCTCTTTCATACTCTACCTACAATGCACTAGGAAAGCCTGTTAGCTTTGCCTTTAAAACATATTCAGAATCCAACCACTTCTTACCTGATTATTACTGGCCTCCACTTACTTAATATTACAGATAGCCTCTTCAGTGAGATTTATTCTTATGCTCTTGCTCACTACCATCAATACGTCATCTAGCAGCCAGAATGATACTCATGAAGTCCATGTTTGATTGCAAGACAGCTCTGTTCAAAATCCTTGGTGGCTCCCTAAGGAGAACCTCTTAGATTAAAAACCAAAATTCTTACAAAGACCTACAAGGCCTGCATGAACTGGCCCCTCATTAAATCTCTAATATAATCTTTGATTTACTTCTTTCTAATTTGTTCTGATCCATCAACATCAGCCTCCCTGCTAGTCCTCAAGCATGTCAGGCATGTCCCTCTTTCCATGGCTTTGCTCTGCTTGTTCCCTCTCTTTGAATGGTCCAACCCCCAAATTCCCACAACTTTTACACTCATCCCCTCTTCAAGTCTTTGCTCAAAATGTCACCTTCCTAATGAGGCCTCTGCTGACTCTTACCTATTAAAATTACCCAGAACTCCTTCCTCTGTTCTGTGTTTTCTGCAGCAATTTTCATGTAATGCAGCATGAACATCTTAAACTCTGTTACACATTCACTTTAAAGACATGCTATCTTCTAAAATGCAACACCTTTGTTACCCATAAACTTCACAATACCTTGGATAATCTAGAGGTAAATCCTAACTAGGGATGGAGGATTTGACAAGCTCAACTAAACTATCCCTATTTCAATCCTGGCTCACTAGCCATTCCAACCCTCTCAAGCAACATGACCCTTCTAAGTATACTTACTTCCCATCCTGACCCCCCACTCCCAGTCCCAATTATTCTAGAAATGAACACTTCCCACTCCATGGAAGAATCAGGGCATGGACAACAAACCCTGAACTAATTGCTTCAGGAATCTCCTTCCATCTGAGGCAGATATTCTGGGTGGGTTTAGGTCTTAGGTGATCACAGTCGCCTTCAAAGCATGCAGTTTATAGGGGAAAGGTGAGTGGGGCACTCTGTGATAAGCAGACACTGTGATATGTGATACTATGATGTTGCATTCTTGAGAGACCTAAGTCCTACCTTGAGATACCTGGGTTCTAGATATGCAAGTCTGTACCATGGAAACATATGCAAGCAAGCGTCAGGCCTTTTTGAATGGAGTAACTTCTCCACCACCTACAAATTGGGTAGGTAAATCCCTGCCCCAGCAAAGCAGAATGTAAGAAAGCAGGAAAAACTGTCCCACTCCAAAGAGTTCACTGGCCAAAGAATTTTGTAGCATCCAGTCTCAGTTGCAGCTGACCAAGACAATCTGATATGGCCATTGTATATTTCTAGGTCACATGGATTTGGCTACTTGCAATATAATTTCTGGCTGAAGCATGTTCTTTCAGCAAGATGGATGTGTTCTCAGTTGAAACACTATAGGTTTTCTCCAATTGCACTGACTTACCCACCAGGAATTCCTCTAAGCTTGGTGACCTCCTTGGTTTTGCTCCTGCAACGGGACTTAGAGTCAAATCCCCAGCTTCTCTTTTTCAGGCAGGACAAGGAATTCAGACAGATGAGAACAATGAGAGAGAGAAAGGTCACCAGAGAGAGAAGATGAAGAGAGCAGGGGAATGACAGATACAATATGTTAGCATATAAACACATTATAATTTTGGCCAAGATTGGCCCCGGTGGTAGGTGTTTTGCTTTGCATGAAGTTTTCTCTCAGTAAATAATAGTCTACTCTCTCAGTAGCACCTGAGGCCACTGCTCTAATGATTTTAACTTCATAAGTTTCCTAGAATGTTGATCCAAATGAAGGCACCCCAGTTCTGTCTCAGTCGTGCACACATAGTGCGACTGTTGCTGCCATCTCTCAGCAGTCCCTGGCAATGCCACACTGCTTCACCACAAGCTTCAAAGTGTCCTTGAAGTATATGTTTTCACTACATTGATTGGGAGTGCCCCATCTCAACTTGCAACCATTGGATTCCTGTAGGATAGAATTTGTAAAGAAAACAAGGTTTAATCAAAAGCATTAAAAGTCTCTTCTTGTTGATAACTTTTTGTTCTAAGGTAACTATATTCACTGTAAATTATTTTTTTAATATCTCTTCTAGTGAACTACATGTTTAACCAATTGATTATACTTTGCATGAAAACCAAAGTGTTCTTTCCCCAGTTTACTTTTGTTATCAGTGCAATGCAAAATCTGTTTGCCTGAATTAGGTTGCATTTCATTAATCTCTTCAACATGAAATTGTGGTGGTTCATGGTTAATGAGATTTAAGAATGTGGGTTACTTAAATTGTGACTAATTTATTTTAAAAATATTTCAGAAAATAATGATTGTTTCTGGTAGTGTTAAAGTATTAATGATGTGTAAGTAAGTCTTGTTACACCTGACTGAACTTTGGTTAGATTACCAAGTGTAGTGAAATGTTCAGGATATTTCAGAATTGAGTTAGTATATTACAGATTAGTTTAATCTAATACAAGAGAATGTGGTATATGCCTAATACAAGACAGGCAATACAAAACACGAGGGAAGTTCAGGGGAGGGAGAAATTCTTTCGGCCTAGGGCACTACCCTACTCTCATGGTCATCTTTCAGACCTAGCTCATCTCATTCATTAATTATTCATTCATTCAAAAACACATATTCAAAACCTACAATATGCCAGGTATTGTGCTACATACTAAGAATGCAAAATGAATATATTACCATTCCTACTCTTAAGGTATTTAGTGTATCAGATAGTCATGAGATAGTGTTTTTAAGTGTTAAGTTAAAGTATGTACAAAGATAAAGAGAAGAGGCTAATAGCTCCATCTTGTGCTGGGGTGACAGTGTTAGGGACATCATAAGGAAGAAATAGGCATCTGCACTTCACCTCGACAATTTGAAGGTCAAATAATAGTCAGGTGGTGGACAGGAGAAGAAAGAAATCTGACAAACGGAATTACAAGCTCAAAGTCATTGTTACAAGCTATGTATTTGCATTTCAAAGGCAACTCCTGTTGTCTTCAAATGTGCTTTAAAATAATTTAAATATCTCATTTATTTTTAAACAGAGCCATTGAACTAAGACTAAACTTAGCAAATGATTTACTTGGTCACAGACATTCCAGAAAACAGTAAAATTGTTAAAATGAAAAAGTCAAAACAAGAGTTTGATTGACACTTGTCTATTTAAACATAACCAGAGTATATTTAAGGGATGAAGCACTCTGTATGGTATTGCTATTGATTTTTATGGCAATTTATTCATATTTTAAGCCTTACCTTAGCAATTCTTTGAGGTAGAACTATAGTGGAGGAGTGAAATCTCCTCATAAGAAGTATAATGCTAAGTAAATTCCTGTTTCTCCCTACCCCCTAGATTTAGCAGTATTTACACCCCACCAGTTTCTACTCAGTGCATGCACACATGTGGGCTGTACAAACAGTTCCTGGGTCCTACTGTACACAGCACAGCTGCCACCAGAACACGTGGATTCCCCAGTTCTGACTGTCCTGGATTCTAGAACTATACACGTACAGTAAGTAGAAATGTTGTCTTTCTCTCATGCTGGTTCATGCAAGAATCCCAGTGAGTTTAATCAGGGGAGGAGCTTGTGACATAAAATTAATTTTATTGTGATTAAATGCATAGAAGTGATTAGTTCAGTGGATCTGGGAACCTTTGATTATCACTTGCCAGCCTAATTTCCATTTTGTCTTTATGCAATCAGGCTGAGCCACATAGGTACACAGATTCCATGCAAACTTTAGTAAAGGAAAAACTGATCACTTTCATGACTGCCTTGAACTTTTTATATATGGGGCATTATTTGTAATGATTTGGAATTAGAAAGTATTTATATCTTTTTGAGTATAAACCAGGACCTTCTTATTCCCTCATTACCTGCAACTGATATCAGAAAGGAAATTTCACATATAGGCATGTTCAGATGATTTCTGGTATTAGTGATTCTTGCCCATTTCCTAATACATGAGGTATAAGGTGTACTATTGTACTGAGCTAAAATCTAATAGATCTCTCTTATCAAGAGTTAATACTTGTTCATATTTATCTCTCCTGGTCTCAGTTTTCTTATCTCTAAAATAAAAGTTTAGGCTGAATGAATTATGACATTTATTCAAGCTGAAAAATATTATGATTCACATCTCATTGTTCCATGTCTAAATTCTCCTGTTGGCTTCGTGTGCCACTAAGCCAAGCCACGTGACTTAGCCAAAACGATCTCCCACGACTCAAGTATTTCTCAGCTTAACAATTTCCTGTCTATTCCTTGATTTGCCCTTCTCATTTCCACTGCTATGTTGTAATCTTCATCTGGAATGCCCTCTGTTCTTCCTTCTACCTATCCAAATCCAATCCATCTGTTAAGAATAAAATCTTATGTATCTAAGTAGTGTGTCACTTCATTCAAGAAATCCTGCCTGATTGTTTCAGCTCTTCCAATCATCAATGTCACTGTTTTCTATAATGGTATATTAACCCTATGTTGGATTCCTGGATTTTCCAGGACAATTATATTGTTCCCTCTTTTCCCTGTATCTAAGTTCTCAGATGTTCTACTTCTGAAGTTTTTGTTCTACAGCTTAAATTCAAAATAAATACTCACTTATACATTTTTGTATTGTTAGCTAATTAAAATTATAAGTAACCAGACGGCAGAAGCCATATCATATTTTATTTTTGCCCCTCAGAATAGGCATTGGATAACTACTTCAGTGTTTTATTTTAAATGAATCAATTTTGAGATTTATATTTTATTTAAAAAGTGTCACAAATCCAAGTTCAAATGTGTCCTTTGAAAATCCTGCATATTTTAGTTTTGACTTGAATGAATGATAATGCTGCATTTTACCATTCCCAGGTGGAAACAACCAAGAAAAATAAGTGGGATTCTGGAACGCTATATATTATATGTTTCTAATCACACAGATGATTTTACAATTTGGAGTGTCATCTATAATAGTACAGAACTTTTCCAGGATCATATGCTACAATACCTTGTACCTGGTAATAAATATCTCATCAAGCTGGGAGTAAGTTTATTTCCATCACTTTCTCTGTTCTCATTCCACTTCATTTCCACGTCTTCTCCCTCTCCTTTTGTCCTATCTTTTCTTTCTCTCTCAAAAAAAAAAAAAAAAAAAAAAAATCAAAATCCTCATGTATTGCTATTTATACTGAAAACTCACTTCCCATCCTAAATGTGAATTCTGTTGATCTAATACCTACACATTTAATTTATATTACTCAAAATGATAGAATAACAGCCTGAGTCAGTAGATTTTTCCAAGTCAAAGTTGGGATTATCAAGATTTTTAAAATTACTTGTAGAACATCATAATTGTTCAGAACTTTTTCTAAAGTGCCAGGATTAATAAGGTTATTTCTCTGTGGCATTTGTATTCATTTAAAAAACAATGCATAGTATGAAAATTTAGATCCTATATTTTTAAATGGAAGTTTAAATGACCGTCAAATATTCTTGATTGTTGTTACATTCTGGTTTATATTATGCTCATATCTCAGAAGAACAGTCACTTAATAAAACCCCAGGACCAACATAGTTTAGAGGTTCCTTTAGACAGACAATAGCATTTTTTTTTTAATGCAAAATAGCACTTTTACACAAAGGTCTTTTAAAAGACCTTGATATTACTGTGGAATTTATACTCAGTAGTTCCTTTTGTTTTTTGATGAAATATAATCTTTTTTAAGTTTAATAGCACATCTGAAAATAACTGAATATAAACATGAGATTGTCCCTATTTGTTTTAAACACACTCTTCATTTTATAGCAATACCTATATAAGGATATTTGCTTTGATAAATGCCATAGAAAATATTCTGCTCTTGATTATGAATAAATTTACATTTATGTAGACACTGTGTATGCATTCATTTTACTTAACATGCTCTTGAATGCTCTAAATATTACACTATGAGAAAATAAACTACATTCAACTATTGCTAACTGTCTGACTTAACACCACAAAACAAGGGCAATCAGACAGTGGTAAAAAATACCGTTCAAAACTAACTCCGTGTGCCTAGGTATTCCACATAGCAGAGTTTATGAAACAGCACTTCGGTTACTTACAGTTTTATTACCCATTAAGTAAGAAATATACTAATGCTAACACAGAAATACAAACTATTTTCAAAATAATGGTAGTATCAAAATTAGGAAGACTCTTAATTTTTTGGAAGCAACCAAAATTAAACCGAAATTGTGCTCTTGGTTTTTATCAAAAGTAGGCAAATGACACAAAACAGATTCTATTCCTAGGGCAGATTTTAGGATGTGCTGTGCGATCCATCAGAATTCGTATCAATCTCCTATATTTTATAAATCCTTAATACCTTGAAAATACATACTGGTAGATTAGGAGTCCTCTGCCCTGAGTATTAATTCAGATTTTGCTACTAACTGTGTGACCTAAGGCAAATTCACTTAACCTCACTGAGTTTTATTTTCTTCAAGCCTAAAATTAGAACATTGAACTAAACGATTTTTAATGTCTCTCAGCCATAATATCCTATGATGCTAAAAAAAGTAATCCCAAACACTGTTCTATGGAGTCAAATGCTATCTGTCAGCCACTGAATAGTGTTGATGCGAGACGTTGTAAAGATGTGAAAATCCTTGCCTTAACTCTTGGTGGGGAAATAAACTTGCTCACACTATTTTCGAGTTTACTATATTTATTAGGGCAGAAAATAATACATTTTCAGGAAGGATTCAACTAACAGGTTTTTTACTTAACTCTGTTAAACAGTAAATTAAATGAACCAAAACATTTTAGGTTTATCCTGGTTAATTGAGGGATTATTATATATTTCACAGTTTCAATATAATAACCGGCTTTCAAGGTCATTAGATTCATAGATTGAGAGCAGGTTGTCAGCAAAGTGGAGTTGCCTTTATAGATCATTATAGCATGTTGACTAAGAGCTGGAAAACAAAACATAAGATAACAAAGCCTTTAAGCAGCACTTGGAATAGAGGAAGATACATGGGGATTTGAATCGCTATGATTTACTCTAGGCTTGGAGCAGGTATGTTACTTCATGTAACATCGTTTAGTTTTCACATTTGACTGGATTATAAACTGCTGAAACATAACGACTGAATCTTTCAAAATTCAGTCTGCAGTTTCAAGCACAGGGCCTACTGGAAACCGGAAGCTGAGCAAACAATTCCTGAATGCATGACCACCAAAGACATCATTTCGTAAAGGTTCTAAAACTTTTGATATGAATTCAGTAATTTGCTTGAAAGCATTGGAATTAGCAATGGTGTGGTTCCAAAACATACTCTTTCCACTGCAAGAAAAAAAATAGCATAATATGTTGCTACACTCAACAAAGGCTATTTTGAAATATGATAACTCCTAATAAAGAAGACAGTACATTAAAAATAAAATAAAGAAGCTATTAATACAGACAGCTATCAAGATAGGTGTTGTTTGATAATTTTCATACTACTGCTAGCCATTTGTAACTTGATGAATTCTAAGTATATGTTCCGGAAAGATTCCTGGAAATGGCTTAACTTTTTAAGTAATTATGGATCAAGTGACCTTTTTCTTTTTCTTTATGTTTTAAAATATGTTGCACTCTTAACGCCCTCAATCCCTGTGGACCTGAAAATTTACTGGAAAAGAGAATGCTAGTTTGGTCCGGGCACAGTGGCTCACGTCTGTAATCCTAGCACTCTGGGAGGCCCTCGTGGGCAGGTGACTTGAGGCCAGGAGTTCAAGACCAGCCTGGCCAAGATGGTGAAAACACATCTCTACTTAAAATACAAAAAATAGCCGGGCGTGGTGCTGCAAGCATATAATCCCAGTTACTCGGGAAACTGAGGCATGAGAAACCCTTGAACCCAAGAGGCAGAGGTTGCAGCGATCTGAGATCTGCCTCTACACTCCAGCCTGGGCAACACAGCAAGTCTCCGTCTCAACAACAACAAAAAAAGGAATGCTAGTTTCGGATTGTCTTAGTAGTCATGATTTCAAAAATAATTGATACAAGTTTATTATTTATGCATTTTATTGTACCAAAATTGAATCCCTTATTTGCTCAGATGTTACTCATCATTTCAAGGCAGAGTTATGCCTTTATGAATTTTTCAAAATGGCTATAACTAAGAAAAGCTGAAAGAGATGAGTGAAAACAACTTATTTTAATGGCTGTCAGGCTTTCAGAGACCTTGCCATTTCATAAAGGCATCTTTAATCAACACCAACATTTTGTTTAGTTTTTCCAAACCAGAATTTTAATCAGCATTCAGCTGTATTGAATGTAGTGGCCTCTGGTGCGGGCAGGTCAAACAAGATACTGATTGGTTCAATTTCATTTAGATGATGTCAGATTAGACCAATTGGAAGCAACTTTAAGAACATTTATTTTCCCATCAAAGGAACTAAGGTATTGTGTTGCTTACTTAGAACCCTCCAAATACATCCAAAAAGAATGTGGGCAAAACAAAATAAAATAATTTGCAGGTAATTCTGTTATTTCAGCAGCCTCTTTATAAATAATTTCATTTACAAGAAAAATTCTTTCATAAATGCCTTATATTCTTGAGAGATTTCTTTGTCAAGTTACTGGTTTATTGATCTCAGATGACATAGTATAAGAAACAGTCCTTCTAAACCAAAGGATGTTTTTACTTATCCTAGAAGACATCATAAAATCCTCAAAACAAAGTAAATTTTAATTCACACTCTGTTTAAAAAATATACACTTATATGTTGTATAGTACAGAATTTATTTGGGGAGCGTTGGCAGGGGAAATATCTCAGCACACAACGAAGAAAAAAATAGTGACAAATAGACCATCAGAGTTAAATCCCAGTGTTTTACAAGTTTAACAATAAGAAGCTGCAACATTTTTCCCTTCTAAGGGAAAAAAATCTGAAAAATGCAAATGAATTGATTTTTTTTTTTTTTCTCCCTGAGAAGTGGGAAGAATTTGTCTTTGACCGTTTTTCCTTTGATAACTCAGCTGTCTCATATGGCCTCTTTTCCTGCCATATTTTCTTGTGGACTTTTAGCACATTTGAAATGTCTGGGGTCTTCAACTTTTTTTTTCTATTTTAATCGTTGAGCAGTTATTTTTTGAGATAACAGTGACTTGTCCTAAAGTTTTGAGTCAGAGTTTGGCCACATTTGCAAAGATTCCATTCTCAAGAGGAGTATGGTTTTTTTCTTGCATAGAAAGGCACATGCCACAGCTGAGAATTAGAGAAAACCCACAGAGGTTAATTAGGTACCCAATCTTAATGCAATTTCATGCCCAGACCACAATTTAACTCATCTGAAACTTGCTTAAGCTGGTAAGAAATTATCCTGGAGAAATGGGCTACTGCTATAGTCTTGTAATAGCAAGTGGGATGAATATCCATGTTTGTTGACCATAAACTGTTGTTTATGCTTATAATGAAGAATTTGCAACAAGTTTCAACAACGTTGCAAATAGTAGTATACTCTGATATTTTTAAAAAATCTAAAAATCGGTCAGCCTCCTTCTGTCTTTATGGAAAAGAATATTTACTGCTTTAAGAATCACAAAATCACTCCCTCAGTATCAAACTGAGAAATCAGAGGAGGTGCCTAAAGAAAGAGACGCTTTAACTTTTTATCTTAGTAATATCTATCTTACACAAAAGTGAGCTAAATAACTCTACTTTTTTACACTGTCTTATGATTTTGCTTTATTTTCTTTTTGATTTTGGTAAAATTTAGTACTTTTTGAAATATTTTTAAACTTCGTTGTATCAATTGAAATTGTAACTTGAAGAGATACTGAACCAAGCTTAGTATAGTTTTCAAATATCATTGTTATATAAGGATATAATTACTAATATTTGCTAGCAAATATGGGCTAAAAAACCCCTTAATGTATGTATCAATTTCCTGGAAAATTGCTTGTCCGGTAAGTTTAAAAAAATTATTTGCAGTTTACTCTGAAGGTGTACACAGAAATTTCTGTAACATTCATGTTACCATTTCTGACATTAGTGATACGTAATTAGGGAACAGAGAGTTCTGTGATCATGTTAAATTTATCAGACATGTTTTGATGAAGCCTATCTACTCTGACACATAAGTAAATTATGTGATCCTTTAAGCCATTAAACATTCACTCAACAATTGCTTTGTATTTATTGTTTTATGAGAAACATTGTTTTATTTCGTTTTTCTTGGTGTTATACTGTAAACATATTGGTCACACTGTAGAAATAAAAGGCAATTGTATTTGCTGCACATCTTTTCTTCCCTAGAAGTCAGTTGTTTTACCTTAAAGTAGTCTTCATCCTCTAGTACTTTACTTATGTTATGTGTACACATGCTGTGTGTGTGTGTGTGTGTGTGTGCGTGCGTTTAATTCACTCTGGAAAGCTTTGTGCAAGGCTAACTTCAGCAGGGCTATTTATCCAGTCAATATATGCCCTACATCTCTAGGCTCTCACTTAGGATGCTTCCCTAATTCATACATTCATACTGTCTCGGTTATTCTCTAACTATTGGGGATGGTTATCTTATGCCTTATAAAGCAAACTAAATAAATGTTAAATCTTAACATTGAAATGAATTTATTTTGGGGGAGTAAAGGTAGCACTATATAACAAAATCTGAAACTCTTATTGTGAATTCTCTGTCCTCAATGTTCATGAAAACTTTCGGGACCAAGAGTGAAGTGCGCATTTTTGCATCTCTGTTTAGGCTTGCACGGGTGGTGGGTGCACAGTGAGTGAGGCCAGTGAGGCCCTAACTGACGAGGACATACCCGAAGGCGTGCCAGCCCCCAAAGTCCACTCATATTCACCTGACTCCTTTAATGTCTCCTGGACTGAGCCTGAATATCCGAATGGTAAGTGAACTCTTTTAGCCTCAAGTTAAAAAGATGATTAGCAAAGGTAAATTAATATTCTAAATGGCAGCTTATATGTGGTGCTTAATTTTTAATGCTCATTTTAGCACATAAAATACCTAAGATAGTATCATTGTCTGTAGTTGGGGAGATTGTGGTTTTTAGGCTAACACACAATTTTGGTGGCTCAAAAGTGCTCCCTTTTGATAGTTCTTGTGTACTGCATCTTATTGTTTAATATGCTCCAGGAGAGGTGAAGAGAGCAAATGGGGAGGATTCCCAAAAAATGCCATAGTGAGAGTGACATTGTATCTTCAATGACTTTCTGTTTTTAAAAGCCATTAGTTCTTCCTCGGAGAAGGAGAGAGGTGGAAAGTTCATGTACATATGGTGTCAAAACGCTTTTGATTTAATAAGTTTATTTTAAAAGAGGCCACTTGGAACTCTGTATTTTTTAATGTACTATTTATAAATATTTCAACATGCAGTTTTTAAACAACGCATAGATTAAACACACATATATTTATACATATTTAGCTGGAAGCAAGTTTTGTGCATTTCTAAGCAATACATATGTTTTTGTCCAGTTTAGTAAATTAAGTTAGTCAGTTATGTTTCACTAAAATAAAACCTCATTATGAAGAATTTATAGTAGTTTTGAGTAGAAATTGCTTTATTCGTTTAGTGGAAATATCTTTAAGATTCACATAACATAGTACCATTGTTTCACAATGATGGAAGCTTACTTGACATTAAATTTCATTCCTCTTTGAGACAAATATCAAGAAGAATTTTAATATCATAGAAACTCTTTTAAGTAATTTTTAAGTAACTCATTACTGAAAATTGAAATGGACTCTTTTAGCATAGGCACAAAGAATGAAAGAAAAAAGTTACAGTTTTATTAGTTTGTCTTATGTTTACTATGATATTAGTTATTCCAGCCATCTCATTTTAATTAAACTTTTGGCAAATGCACTAGATATATTTGAGGTAATGGAGAGAATTCTAATAATCAGAGTGAGTTATTATCTGTGCTATTGAAGTTATTCCTGTACTAATACAAATTTTCCAAGAAAAAATAAATGGATGCCTATTTGATACTATATTAAGCCATCAACCATCTTGTTATGATTCTTACTCCACAAAGAACTCTAGTTCATAGGTGACAATGAAAATGTTAATGATTTATTTCAATCAGATTGCTGTGAAATGCTATTACATGATTTGCATAGTAGAACACTTCCCTCCATCCCAATTGGTAAATGCAATTGGAACTACAATTGAACTCAGAATCTTCAATTGTTCAGGGAAATATTTTCCACATTTCAAAGCTCTTTGAATGTTTTGTATATTTGTGTATGTGTTGTATATTTGCAAGCAGTTTTAAAATGTACTCATCAAGCAAGAAGAATTTGGAAGATTTGGAGATTTGTATTAGCACTTCCATGGTATTCCAAAATCTTGTGTTTAATCACAGTGGGATTTTTAGAATTTTAATTGTGGTACAATGGTTAGACATTTAAAAGGTAGTTTTATTTTTTAAAAAACTACTCTTTTTTTTACTATTTATCCCCACTTTCCCCCAATTTTTTAGCATTTTGTTTCTCTTGTTGATTGTCTAGAGAGGGATAATCTGATTGTTGGAAAACATCTTGTCTCTCTATCTGTCTTCAAAGTCCCCACGCTTCTCCTCCAATGCCCAAAGAATAAAGTCCAAATTTTTAGTCTGGTATTCAGGTTACTACCAACTTGTGACTCAACCTGAATACACATTGCCTTGTAACATATCTTCCTTTCTAGCCACGCTGTAATATTTATGGCTTAATGTTGGGTTGTGAAACATGGGTGGAGTCAAATAGTCCTGGAGTAAAAATTTGTTTCTAATGTACAGTGACTGTGTTACCTTGGGAAATTCATTAACTTCCATGGACCCCAGTTTCCTTGATTAGAAAATTGAGATTAACAGGCCGGACGCTGTGACTCATGCCTGTAATCTCAGCGCTTTGGGAGGCTGAGGCGGGCAGATCACGAGGTCAGGAGATCGAGACCATCCTGGCTAACATGGTGAAACCCCGTCTGTACTAAAAATACAAAATATTAGCCAGGCATGGTGGCGGGCGCCTGTAGTCCCAGCTACTGGGGAGGCTAAGGCAGGAGAATGGCGTGAACCTGGGAGGCAGAGCTTGCAGTGAGCCGAGATCGTGTCACTGCACTCCAACCTGGGTGACAGAGCAAGACTCGTCTCAAAAAAAAAAGAAAAGAAAAGAAAAGAAAACTGAGATTAACAATCCCATCCATCAGCACCCTGTCTTTACCTGTAGAAATCCAACTCCTTCTTCTAGGCTAACCGTAGGCCTCTTATTCTATGGAATCATTCTACTGTTCCTTAAGTTTAACGTAAACTTTCCCTCTTCTCTTGACTATGTGACCTGTTTCTATGCCTTCATAATGGAATTTCATTCAGCCTGTGCTTAAAGTTATTTGGGTATATGTCAAACACTCCCACCAGATGATAAGGACCATAAATCATTAATTTCTCTTTCACTCCACAGAGCCTAACACAATGTTCTACTTTTTATTGGTACCCAATAATATTTAATTCATTTAATGTCTCTTGTGGAAATTACCTTTGATCGGTGGCATATATACTCCAAAGCCCTGGCTTTTTAATGATACCAAGAGAGATGATACCATCCAGTGCCTGCAATATATTTGTTCAAAATGCATTCGTTCCTAAAATATATTTTTCTAGCTGTGTAGGTTCTGGGCCTGGGTTTCTATTTTGGGAGTGTCGATCTTGCATTTGACCGAACAATTTTTAATTTTCTTTTCTGGATTATACCCAATTCAAAGTTAATGGTACTAGGCCCACGTGGCAATATATGCTACCTAATGGTAGCTTTCTAATTTCTGAATATGCTGCAGAAGACAAACACAATTGGAGAATAAGATAGACTTCATTCTTGTGTAACTAAATAAACCCTTTCAAAAGATTTTAAATGGTATTTCTCAAACTTATTTGATTCTTAGAACCATCTTGGGAGCACCAATTGAAGAAGTAGATTCTAGGCTCCACCACGGGCCTCCTAAATAATCAGAATCTTCCACTGCCTTGGTTATCATCAAAATGCTCCTGGGTATTTAATACATTTTCCAACTGAGACCTCTCACAAAATCCTCCACCTGAATTTGTGTTACATCTTCAACTCAGCATATCAAAGCTGATTTCTCCTCACGGTCTCTGTCTCTCTACTTGCTCTTTCTCCTGTATTCCCTCTCTCATGGATTTGCACCACCCAGCCCTGCCAGCCAGGATACTGAGCAGCAGTCTTCACTTTAATCCTTGTTCATCCCTGACTGCTGTCACCACACAACCCCTCGACTGCACTTCACTAGTGAAGGTCATTAATATTGCTTACCCAGATCGCTTCAGGAGCCTCTTCATGCCATGCAAAAAATTTGCATTTGTTCATTCAAAGTATGTATTTTGATGGCCTACTAGGTTCCATCACTCTTATATATACAGTGAATTTCCTTGCTTCTTGATCTCAAGGATGTCAGAGTCCCTTGGGGAAAATATCCATATAAATGAATGCTCACAAGGTAGGGAGGTGTACAAGGTGCCAGGTATACAAAGAAGCAGCTCCTAGTGATGCCCTGTGAGATGTGGACATGTCATCCCTCTGCATCCTCATAAAGATGTTGCAGGACCAGAGATATACATGTGTTTAGTCTGAAACTGGTACTACTTGCCTGGTTTTGCACACTCAGGTTTCAAAATCTTGACTCTGTTAGTCAGTTATGTACCTAAAGGAATGTTTTTTCACTAGGGATTTATAAACATGAACAAAGATTTGTTGAGAAAAATTAAACCCACCTTCTATAGTGAGAACTAGGTATATTTTTATGCATGCCTATATATGACAAAATATGAAAGGTATAAATGGTTCTGACATAAATGTCCAATTCTTGCCAATCAAACAGTTGGTATCCTTTGGCCACCATGTCGTACGAAACATTCTGTCCTTTTCGTAACTGATTCTGACTGAAATGATCAGCTCCTACTCGTGAAAGTCTGATGGTAATCCTTAACCAGGGCTTTAAGAAAATATCCTCTCCCTTTGTTATTTCAGTTCTCTTCCTTGTCTCCCAACCTGGTCCTTCTCCACAGTGTCTGTGCTGGGAAGCTTGCTAGTTGGTTCAGTACATACTTCATGAGCCCTGAGAATTTTTCCTAATTTGGTGTCTTTTGTTCAGTAGTGTACCAGCAGCTCCAAGAATAGTGCCTTGGCACATAATAATTGCTCAGTTAAAAATTTGTTGATCACCATTATTAAAGTAAAAAACAGAAAACAACACATTCTGGAAAGGATGTGGAGAAATTGGGACCCTTAAGTACTGTTGGTGGGAATATTAAATGGTGCATCTGCTATGAAAAACAGTATAGAGGTTCCTCAGATAATTAATAATAGAATTATTATATGATGTAGCAATCCCACTTCTTGAAATATATCCAAAAGAATTGGAAACGAGATACATTGCAGCATTATTCACAGTAGCTAAGAGGTGCAAAAATTCAAGTGTCTATGGACAGATAAATGCATAAGAAAAATGTGATATATTTATACAATGGAATATCATTCGGCCTTAAAAAGAAGGAAGTCCTGTCATACGATACAATGTGGATGAAACTTGAGGACATTATGGTAAATGAAATAAGCCACTCACAAAAAGACAAATACTGCATGATTGCACTTATGTGAGTTTACATCTACAGTAGTTGAATGCACAGACACAGAAAGCAGAATTACAGTTACCAAGGGCTGGGTGGAAGGGGAAAATGGAGAGTTGCTGTTCAATGGGTTTAGAGCTTCAGTTTTCCAAGACGACAAAGTTCTACAAATCTGTTGCACAACCATGTATATGTAGATAACATGATCGTACACTTAAAATGGTTAAGATGCCCAATTTTATGTTGCGTTTTCTACCGTAATAAAAAAAAATGATATAGGGAGGATGTAATAAAATGCCATAAACTTCTACACTAGGAAAAAAAAAAAGATTAAGAGCAGTGTTAGTTTAAAACAAACAAATTTGTTGATTAATAATCACTTAGAGATCTATGCATAAAATATGCATTTGTTAAACAAGAGTGAGCTCATACTATTTGCGTTGTTGTGGAGTTTACTTTTCTCACTTCACAATATGGTGCAAACATCTTTCCTTGCAGTTCAGTGGAACGTGACCTCATTCTTTCAAAAGGCGGTATGCAATCCCACTGATGAAACTACAGCTTATAAGACCCATCTTTTTACTGATGGACATTTCTGTGATTTTACTATTACAATGTTACTTGCTATTAATCGCGTCAGTCTGCCAAGTACAGTCTTTAAGTACTGAGTCATTATCACTTGATTCACACCTAAGGCTTTGCTCGTCTTCAAATATGTCCTGCTTAATTCTAGTCCCTTGCTTCACATACCTGCAAAAATGATGGTGTGACACTTCAGCTCTGTGTTTCTCTAATCAGAGTCCTTTGCACCCACGTTCCCTCTGGCAAAGGTGTTCTTTACAGGCTGCGATTTCAGACATGATTTTAAAATCGCCGAAAAGAGCGACTTTTAGGTCCGAGGTTCCTAGGAACCCTTATTATGTAGGACCTTGATGCTTCCTTTGTAAGACCTTAGCCATCACAGAGAAGTAGCACGAAGGATTACTGTCTAATAAATTTGTGACCTGTATTGTGTAGATTGCAATTGCATAATTAAAGTTATGCTTTTGAGAGCTTCCAAATTCTCATGAGCCATATTCCCTTTTAGAAGCTTAGGCCTTAGAATCCTGAAATATGTTTTTTCTTCACACTTCAAGTCTACCTTGCTAAAACAGCATAGCTATCTGACTATGCCAAACTTATTCGTCATTATCTAGCATAACTTTTAAAGTGACATTTTAAACTAATTAGAATATGTGTTTTTAAAAATACTAACTAAAAATATGGAATATAAAATGTTTGTCTTTTATTAATAGCCATAATTCCTTGTAACTAATCTCTATTTTTACCTAAGTAAATCGACCTAAAATAGTTCCTTTATTAGACTAAGCCGCATGAAGGCAGGAATCATATGTGCCTTTTTCACTGCCCTAGTCCTGGCCCTTGACAGAGTGCCACAGAGTAGAGGGGTGTTATAAAGCTGTCGAATGAATTCATATTTACTGATGATAGGGACAATAACAAAACTGTAATAGTGTTGATGTGAGAAGCATATTCATATGCAATCATACAACATACACAAATGCACACTGTGAGCACACTTTATGATTCTGTTATACAGGTGGGATAATTTCAAAGGCAGCAGAAATGAATCTTCCTCTTGGGCCTGCTGAAGGCTTAAAGCACACACTTAGAGACCCAGTACTTTTGCTTAAGATTTCATCAGCCTGGTAATCTGTAGATATTCTAATGAAAGACAGCACATAGACTTGTCTTGTTTGTGCTTTGCGTGTCTCAGTATGAAAGGATGTATTTTTATTGTGATCAGGATTTGTTAATAACAACATGGGCATAATTAAGAGAGAAGCATTTGGCTGCACGTGGCGGCTCACGCCTGTAATCCCAGCAATTTGGGAGGTCGAGGTGGGCAGATCACTTGAGCCCAGGAGTTCGAGACCAGTCTGGGAAACATGATGAAACCCTGTCTCTACCAAAACAAAAAAAACAAAAAACAAAGAAAAAATTAGCCATGGTAGTGTCTGCCTGTAGTCCCAGCTACTTGGGAGGCTGGGGCATGAGAATCACTTGAACGTGGGAGTCAGGGGTTGCAGTGAATCACAATTGTGCCACTGCACTTAAGCCTGGGTGACAGGGTGAGACAATGTCTAAAACAAAAAAGAGAGAGAGGGAGAAGCATGAGAGCTGGGCACCCATTAGACATGGTCTAGGATCTTCTTGAGAAGTGAAGTGGACCTGAGAAGCTTATGGAAATATTTTCCTAATTTAGTCTTTCATATTGGTCCAACTTTGTGAGAATTTATATGTGAACATATATCAAAACGGTGGCAATCATGTCAAAAATAATAGAAACATCTTAGGAGGCTGATTATTTTTGTAGACTTACACGTAGCACCTTGAAGACAATAGAGCATTATTAAAAAAAAATTTGGCTCAGTGTTTTGAGCTTTTACATTCTGTCAGTAATGGATGGTAGAGAAATCAATTAACTATAGATCTTTCATATACGCTCTATATATGTTGTCCTTCACATTAAGAGATGATGCTATAGAAATAAATTTTTACAATGTATGCACATGAAGATGTATGTATAAATGCAAATTAAATATTCTATACATGCATAGAAAGAAATACTTGATTTCCTGCTAACACTAATAACATTAGTAATAATAATAGTAGCTGTAATTTATAAGAATTTGCCAGGTACTTTAATTCCCATAACTAGCCCATGAAATAGGTATTGTTATTTCACAAATGTGGAAACTTAGATTTGTAAGTATTAAACAATTTAATTACTCAAAATCAAGACAGCTGATTAAGCAGAAAGGTTGTACAAATCAAAGCAAGGTGTGAATGACAAAACTTCATGGTTTTCTTCACTATACTACCTGCTTCTACTTTTTGTAGAAAGGCTTATAATGTAGAATTTAATCTAGCCATATGAAAACAAAATTTTGTTACTTTTACCTGTTCAGTGTCCTGTTCTTAGTGCCAATATTTAAAATTCATAAGATCCGTGTTCTGGTTTTTCTCTGGTTTTAGAGAGATAACTGTTTGGTATTTCGTTTGATTTTCTTTTTATTTTGAAATAACTTTATTTTTAAATGGTCAAAACGTGATTCTATTTTCTTTCCTAGAAATGTTCAGTTTTAATAGGTGAAATGGATTATGGAACTCAGCGAATCACTTAGGAAAACTGCTTGACAGTTTTGAGCAAACCTTGTGTAACTTTTATGAAACACCTCCAGTCAGTTTGTCAGGTAGAATTTCCCAAGCACAGTCTTTTTTAGATTCCGTTGATTCCATTTTTAGGAGAGCATAACAGTAATAAGGCATTATCCCACAATGTGAAAGCTCTTCTCTCTTTTCCTTTTTTAATTGAAGGATCAAGTATTCACACAGGGAGATATCTGCCACATTCAATCAACTTCTGGACCTTGGGGGGAGCCCTCAGTTGATACTTCTATTGCCATGCTGCACTGGAAAAGACAAACAAATATGTTTGGAGCATCTATATTCACTATGCATGTTATTTTTATGACACACTAAAGCATTGTTGTTTAATTCTTACAGTAAACAGAATTCTACAGTGTAAATAGAGTTACCTTGTATTAAATTTACTTTGTATTATACTTGCATTGAATTTCCTTGGTTATATATGACAACCTATTGAGCACCTTTGGAAATACAATTTGACATAACATGATGAAGAGGCACAAAGATATATATCCCAGTGGATATGCTTTATGGACAATTATCATCCAGCTTCCTTGTGAAAATTAAACACCTTAAAAATCCTATCATTATGGAAACAGAAAGGTGATAAACTTGAAATTCCTTCTGTTGTACAGCCAATGGGAATTAAGTATCCATTTTGTGGCTCATCCATTGAAGAACTGAATGTCTAGAACTAGATTAAATTAAACGGAATTAAGCCAGAACCTGACCCCCTTTGCCACATGGCATGTTACAGTTTTATTTTGCTTCAGCTGTCTTACTGATTATTAGTACCAGAGAATAAGCAAGAAAAAGCCTGAAAAAATACAATGTGGTACAATATAATAGAACAAATGATATTTTTTATGCTGAATATTTCTCTTTTACTTTTCTAAATTCACTCTCCTTTTCCACTCTGTCCCATGCCCTGCAAGGCTGACTCTTTCCTCACAGTGGCAGTGGGCTTCGTCTCTCTCTCTGGCTTCCTGTTGGTTTGTCCATGGGCAGCAACAGCAAAAGATGAGAGGGTGAGAGGAGTGTGGAGTCTCAGAACTTATTCCCTTTGGCTGTCTTTCTGCATGGCTCTGGATTCCAGGACTGCATTCCTCTAGTAAAGGCTACAGTTCCTATTCAAAGGCCCTTTCCTATAGCATCAGGTTTCTTCAGGTTCCTGAATTTGTTCTCACCCTTTCCCCTACAAACGTAAAGATGTTTACTGACTCCGAGCCAACTAGTTAGAATGGTCTAGCAATCCTAGCTGGTACTAGCTGGGGATGCTTTATTATCACTGTTTGCTTTCCCTTAACCCTGTCCGCATCTTTGTAAATAGGAGTTCCACTAAAATCTCTTCCATTACCATTTGAGTGTCATTGGTTTCCAGCTGAAACCCTGACTGATTCCTAAATTTTACTTAATCCACATTTAACACAGAGAGGTGTTTTGTGTGTGTGTGTTTTGATGGGAGGTAGTGTGTGAAGATACATTTAAAATGACTTTCTTCATGCTAAGAGTGGCAAGAATAAATAAGTGAATAAAATTTCCATTTTCTTAAACTTTGTTTCAATACAATAGACATTTTAAAGGCCAATAAGGAGAGCCAGGTTCTAGTGGCAGCTTGCTGACCTAATAAACCCATCATATTTAATTTTTACAAATAATAATCAACTTATTAATATATCTTTGAAAACTTTTCTCTTATTGTTATAAAATATTTGTTTGTTATCATTAGTGAAATAATGACTTATGACATCTTCCTCTTGATGAAGTAGCTCTGAGTGCGAAGTTTAGCTTAAAGGTCAGTTTCAGCTGGGAGCGGTGACTCAAGCCTGTAATTCCAGCACTTTGGGAAGCTGAGGTGGGTGTAACACCTGAGGTCAGGAGTTCAAGACCAGCCTGGTCAACATGGCAAAACCCCGTCTCTACTAAAAATACAAAATTATCTGGGCATGGTGACAGGTGCCTGTAATCTCAGCTACTCAGGAGGCTAAGGCAGAAGAATCACTTGAACATGGGAGGCGGAGGTTCCAGTGAGCCGAGATTGCACCATTGTACTCCAGTCTAGGCAACAAGAGCAAAACTCCATCTCAAAAAATAAATAAATAAATAAATAAACAAACAAATAAATAAATAAATAAAAATCAAGGTTAGTTTCTCAGATAAGCCCCATTATGTAACTTACCCAGACTAGGTTAGCATCCACCTCTCCCTTCCTTATCCCATATTTTCCTTCTATCCATCTAGTTTTTAAAAAGCAAACTTTACATCCACATAATACATCTAAAGTCTAGTCTGTTCTTTCGTTTAGATTGAAAGTTTTGTGAAGGAAGTAACCATGACTGTTCTGATAACTTCTGTATTACCAGCATGCAACACAATGCCTGGCTCACAGTAGCCACCCCATAATTACTGATGAGCCAGATGATGATCAGAAACCAAACCTAAATCCAGCAGACTTACAAAAATTATTTTACAGTATGTAGTAAATACTTGTTTCTTTGCACTTTCTGGACTTAATTGGAAAGTAATGAATTTTAAGTGAAAAGATAGCACACAGATATAAGAAACTATTGGCTAATGACAGATAGTGTACCAGGGAGGAATACAGACCTGCCTAAGCTTATTTTTGAGAGATATTAGTTTAGTTTTTACAAGAGAAGTGCAGCACATGACATAGGTCAGAACTGGAGGAGATAGTCTAAGGTGAGCTTCCCATAACAAGTAAGACTTTAACTCATACTACAAGCAAGGGACAGCTCTATGTGTGGCCGTTCTATGTGCACAGTGCTTATTACTACTAAAGCACATTCACATATGCTCACTTGTTCGATTCTCAGATCAACTGTCAGACCACCAGGGCAAGGAATATTATCCCATTTTGTTGGTCAGGAAATAAAAGCTTAGTGAGTTTTTGCTATCTAACCAAGTTTTAAAGGTATGTGATCATGATAGAAGTACTGAAGTGGATGGAGGAAGAGCCCTGAAAAAGAAGGCAATTGGCTTGGAAGCTTTTGACTTTGTTTTGAAATAGTGCCCAGAACAGGGGAGTCACTCAATAACTAACTTGCTGATTGAATGAATAATTACTTACTTAAAAGTATATGCACAAAATTGACTCAAAATAATTGGTCGTATAATTTATCCTGTTCTGCAACTTGCTTTTTTTCTCTAATTCACATGGAATAAACATCCTTTTATGTCAATAGGTGTAGTGCTCCTTCATTTTTCCTCAAGGCTTAATAAAATGCCATTGAATGAAACCACAACATTTATGGAGGCTATCTGGTAAATGATTAACATCCATTCCTCGATACAACCACATCTCATTAATGCCAGCTAACCATTAATTATAAAAGATGTTGGCAATAAGGTTTGGTGCTTGGACTAGTAGATAGTCCTCAAATGGATTCCCATTAATGTGGATTTGGTATAGTCCTTGAGTGAGTGTTACAAGGAGTGTTTAGCCAATAGTTATATCCTGAGGAGTCCCCAAAGTTAGAGGAGAGGACCCTGAAATAGCTGTTAAGCCTCCTGTTCTAAAACAAAATCACATAACAGGGTTTAATGTCAAAGAATGAAAAGGAAAAGAAAACTGATGGACCTATTTTAATATCAGACAAAGAATGCTTTACAGTGAGCA
The DNA here is from genome assembly GCF_000951045.1 of Mandrillus leucophaeus. Classification (NCBI taxonomy): domain Eukaryota; kingdom Metazoa; phylum Chordata; class Mammalia; order Primates; family Cercopithecidae; genus Mandrillus; species Mandrillus leucophaeus. The sequence goes on from NW_012103243.1 coordinate 3,759,264, forward strand.
GTATTATTAGATATAAAAAGGTAGTTTCATAATAATAAAGGAGTTACTAAAATTAACATTTACTTTTATCAAAATATACTATAAATACCCACAAAGATGAGTAGTAAGAGAGATGATATTTAGAACACATGTAACCATCAGAAAACTGTATCCAGAATATATAAAATATTCCTACACATCTATAATAAACTGGAGTTAGCATCTGAAAAGTCATTTCACAAAAGAAGAAAAATAAAATGTCTGATAAACATAAGAAAATAGGCCAACCTCTGTAATAATCCAAAAGTAAAAGATAATACCAAAACAAGATATCATTTTTTACATCTAATACTGCCAAAAATGTCAAAGTCTGACAATAAGGTCTTTTTGAGGATATAGAACAATGAGAACTCACATGGACTCACATGTACACTAGAATTGACACACTTTCAAAAAGAGATGAGCACTGTCTAGTAAAACTGAACATATTTCAACAATTTCTCTCCAGGACATTTGTCCTAGAAAACTTGTATACATGTGCTTCAGGACACATGTACAAAAATATGTATAATTACACTGATGTCATAGCTAACATATAGAAACATTCTAAATATCTATCAAGAGTAGAATAAATAAATAACATTTGCCCTACAGGAATACTACACAGAACTAAAAATGAGTGAAGTATGGCTACTCTCAAAAACATGTATAGAACTCATGAATATTATGTTACACAAAGCAGGATGCAAAAATTATACATACAACATAACTCTATTAATGTAAGTTAGAAAACCATGAAAAACTTGCGTATGTTGTTAAGGGATGCATTTCTCAGTAGAAAAGCAAGGATGTGGTTCTTCAAAAGTCCTCATAGTTATCTGTGAGGAAGGGAAAGGGCTCCAATTATAGACAGGAGATTTCTGGGGTCCTGGCAACATTCTATGTTTTCAACGTGAGTAATGGTTACATGGCCTTTGGCTTTTAAATTTGTCATTAAAATGGAATTGATATTATATATACTTTTATATGTTATATCTTATTACATGATTTTTAAAATGTAGAAAAAATGGGTATATGGAAGCTGTAAGGTTGTATGCACTGTGGAGTCTGAATGCTTCAGTGCCGACACATAGCTCTACCACTTCCTAGCTGTATTAACACTGGCCAAGTTACCAAACCTCTCTAAAACCTTTTTTTGTCATCTATTTTTTCTCATCTGAAATAAAAACCATTCCACTATCAAGAGTTTTTCCTGAAGATTAAATGATACTTGATTAAAACACTCAATCCAGTTGTTATTGCTTTAGCATGAACTTCTTTGGACTTTAAAGTGTTTGTGTCTTCTTACCTGGCATGCTCCCCTGCACAAGAGTATTTTTTAATTTAAATATTTTATTTTGAGATAATTATAGATTCACAAGCAATTATAAGAAAGAGATTACATGTATCTTTAATTCAGTTTCTCTCAATGACAACATCTTCTGAAACTATAATACAATATCACAACTAAGATTTTGACACCGATACAATCAAGATACAGAACAATTCCATCACAAGACATAGTTTCTTCTTATCCTCAGACTGAAGAACAATTCCCTTTTTAACCAGGAACAGAAGGGTAAGTTAGTTTTTTGGAAGTAGGCTTTTATGAGATTGTTAACTTCATTGTTCATGTTTGATAAAGGAACACTCTTTTCTGAATAGTGACGTTATCATACCATATCGCAATCTAACACATTCCATCCCTAAGTGTCAAAGTTTTTTTTTTTTTTTTAATTAAAAAGAAAGTATATATAACTGCTGAAGATGTTTGTCTTGCCACAGACTACTGCTGAAATGCATCATTCCCACATCCCTGCCTCATTCACGACTACTTCCTATACATTCAGGAGAAGATGACTTTAATAATTATTTTTCCTGTTTGATGTTTTTGACCATCTCACTGTTACTACCTCCATGGTCTTCCCTACTCCAGTCTATTTTATATGTGATTCTAGATTAATTTTTCTGTATATGACTTTATCTTGTTGCTAGTCAGTTCATAAAAACACTGATGGTCTCCTGTGTATCATAAAATTCCAACTCCTTGTAGTGTCATTCAAGGCCCCAAACTCCCTTTGAAGTTTTGTTTTCTATTAGGCTTTATCCAGTGATATGGTTTGGCTCTGTATCCCCACCCAAATCTCACCTTGAATTGTAAAAATCCACACGTGTCATGGGAGGGACCCCGTGGGAGATAATTGAACTATGGGGGCATGTTTTTCCTATGTTGTTCTCATGATAGTGAATAAATCTCATGAGATCTGATGGTTTTATAAAGGGGAGTTCCCTGCACAAGCTTTCTTACCTACTACTGTGTAAGACATGCCTTTGCTCCTCCTTCACCTTCTGCCATGATTATGAGGCCTCCCTAGCCATGCGGAACTGGAGAGCCCATTAAATCTCTTTCCTTTATGAATTACCCAGTCTCAGGTATGTCTTTATTATCAGCATGAGAATGGAATAATACATCCAGCTACAGGAATAACAACAAATTATTAATCTATTTGGGTAACATTTACTAAACCTTGCACTTTCTTACTTCTCGGCAATGGCAAATGTCATTTTCCTCACCAGAAGCATCGTCTTGAAACACAGGTTTTTCACATACTACCTTTCAGGGGAGTCACATTAGCTTCATCACATGACTTATTGAATACCCCGCTTCCATATATGGAAGACTTGACTGCTCTAAAAAGCCTATAGCACTTCTTTAGCCAGAGTGATTATTCCCTGCTAGAGGGTCGTGTACATACTGTCTACTATTTAACCCATGTCATTTGTTTGGCATAAAGTCATTGTGGTGCTTATGATCCTTGTTTAACTCTTGAATTGTTATTTAATTATACCTATATTTAACTCTTTTCTTACTTCCATAAAGGTAGATATTATTCTTATTCTTTCTGTTCTTACTTCCCAAAACACCAAGTATAGTACTTTACGCTTGATTGATTTTCAATATACTTATATTAATCTTTTTATTAGGCTAATCTTGATTGCTTTTAGAGGCAGAACATATTCATTGGTTCTTAATTCAAGTGAAATTCCTAAAAATTTTAGAAGAGGAAATTAGCCAGAAACATGTAACAAGAGTAGTGACAAGAGTGGAGTGAGATTGCCAGTTTCCACAACTGAATTTATTTTTTATAGCCCTGAAAAAATGGGTTTGCCCCTCTAAGAATCCATTCCCTGCTCTGTATGACAATGACAACAATTCTTATTTTTTGGAGTTGTCAATGTTGAAGAAAATAATCCATAAAAGTGTGTACCCTATTGTCTGACTCAAAGTCAGTGATCAGAGCATTTTAATTTTCTTTTTTAAGAAAGAGTCTCACTTTGTCCCTTAGGCTGCAATGTAGTGGTGTGATCACAGCTCACTGCAACCTCGACCTCTGCAACCTCGCCCAAGTGATTCTGCCACCTCAGCCTCTCAAGTAGCCAGGACCACAGGCACATTTCATCATGCCCAACTAAGTTTTTGGTTTTTTTGCAGAGACAAGGTTTTGCCACATTGCCCAGGCTGGTCTCAAACTCCTAGACTCAAGCCATTCACTTGCCTTTGCCTCTCAAAATGCTGGGATTATAGGCATGAGCCACCATGCCGGGCCCAGAACATATTTTAAATTACTTTAAATTATTTTGGTCCAGCATGGTGGCTCATGCCTGTAATCCCAACACTTTGGGAGGCAGAAGAGGGTGGATCAAAAGGTCAGGAGTTCAAGACTAGCCTGACCAACACAGTGAAATCCTGTCTCTACTAAAAATACAAAAATTAGCTGGGCATGGTGGCAGACACCTGTAATCACAGCTATCTAGGAGGCTGAGGCAGGAGAATTGCTTGATTCACCTCCTGGGAGGCGAAGGCTGCAGTGAGCCGAGATCACACCACTGTACTCCAGCATGGGCTACAGAGCTAGACTCCATCTCCAAAAAAATTAAAATTAATTAATTTAAAAATTTATTTCAAGTATTCTATAATTTTGAAAATACTTACATGGCATTTCAAGGACTCAAAATTTTACATTCCCCAGAGCTATTCAAAAGTCAAAATTTTCTTTAAAATAAATGAAAACAGGGGTACAACATACCAAAATCTCTGGGATGTAGCAAAGACAGTATTCAGTGGAAAGTTTATAGTGCTAAATAGTTACCTCAACAAGTTAGAAAGATCTAAAATTAACAAACTAACATCTCACCTAAAGGTACTAGCAAAACAAGAACAAACTAAATTTGAAGCTAACACAGATTTTTTTTATTATTATTACTGATTCAATTTTCAAACTTGACATTGGTCTGTAAAGCGTTTTAGTGTCTTCCTGATTCACTCTTTGGAAGTTGCTTGTTTCTAAGAATTTTCTCTAGATTTTCTAGTTTGTGTGGATAGATGTGTTTATAATACTGTCTGAGGATGGTTTTGTTGTTGTTGTTGTTGTTGTTGTTGCTGCTGTTGTTTTTGGTAGAAACCCCCCCTCCCTACCAAAAAAGAAAAGAAACCTGGACCAGGTAGATTCACACCCAAATTTCCACAGATGTACAAGGAAGAGTTGGTAATGATTCTCCTAAAACTATTCCAAAATATCAAGAAGGAAGGACTCTTTCTTAACTCATTCTATGAGACCAGCATCTCCCTGATAGCAAAACTTGTCAAAGACACAACTGAAAAAGGAAACTATAGGCCAATATCCCTGATAAACATAGACACAAAAATCCCCAACAAAGTACTAGCAAACCAAATTCAATAGCACAACAAAAAAGTTAAGTCAACACAATAAAGTAGGCTTCATTCCTCGGATGCCAAGTTTGGCTAAACATATACAAATCAATAAATGTGATTCATAAATCTCCTTGAGTTGGAAATATATTTAAAAATGTGATTCATCACATAAATAGAACTGAAAGCAAAAGCACATGATCATCTCAATAGATACAGAAAAAAACTTTCAATAAAATCCAATATACCTTCATGATAAAAGCCCTCAAAAAAGTAGGCATCAAAGGAACATACCTCAAAATAATAAGAGCTATCTATGACAAACCCACAGCCAACATCATACAGAGAAGGTAGAAGCTGGAAGTATTCCATTTGAGAATATGAACAAGATAAGAATGCCCACTCTCACCACTCTTACTCCACATAGTTCTGGAAGTCCTTGCCAGAGCAATCAGGCACAAGAAAGAAATAAAATAAATACTAGTAGGAAAAGAAGAAGTCAAACTATCTTTCTTCGCTGATGTGATTTTATGCCTAGAAACCCAAAAGATTCCACCAGAAAGTTCCTAGAACTGACAAACAACATCAGTAAAGTTTTAGAATACAAAATAAATGTGCAAAAATGAGTAGCATTTCTATACACCAATAATGTTCAAACTGAGAGCCAAATCAAGAAGGCAATCTAATTTACAATAGCCACAAAACAGTAAATACCTAGGAATACATCCATCCAAGGAGGTGAAAGATGTCTACAAGACAAACTACAAAACACTGGTAAAATAAATCGTGTATGGCACAAATGGAAAAATGTTCCATGCTCATGGAGTAGAAGGATCAATATCACTGAAATGGCCATAGTGCCCAAAACAATTTACAGATTCAATGCTATTTTTATCAAACTACCAATATCATTTTTCACAGAATTAGAAAAAAGCTATTCTAAAATTCATATGGAACCAAAAAAGAGCCTGAATAGCCAAAGCAATTCTAAGCAAAAAGAACAAAGCTGGAGGCATCACATTACTCAACTTCAAACTATACTATAAGGCTATAGTAACCAAAACAACATGATACTGGTACAAAAACGGAACACATAGACCAGTGGAACAGAAAAGAGAATCTAGAAATACAGCTGTGCACCTACAGCCATCTGATCTTTTACAAAGTCAACAAAAATAATCAATGGAGAAAGGACTCCCTATTTTTAAAATGGTGCTGGGGTAGCTTGCTAGCCTTATGCAGAGGAATGAAACCAGACCCCTACTTTTCACCATATGCAAAAATTAACTCAAGATGGATTAAAGATTTAAATGTAAGAGCTCATATTATAAGAATCCTAGAGGAAAACCTAGGAAACACCTTTCTGTATGTCGTCCTTGGGAAAGAACTTATGACCAAGTCCTCGAAAGCAATTGCAGCAAAAACAAATTGACAAGTGGAACCTAATTAAACTAAAGAGCTTCAGCACAGCAAAACAAACTATCAACAGAGTAAGCAGACAACTTACAGAGTGGGAGAAAATATTCACAAACCACCCATTTGACAAAGGTCAAATAGCCAAAATCTATAAGAAACTTAAATCAGCAAGTAAAAAACAACCCATTAAAAAGTGGGTAAAAGACATGAACAGACACTTCTCAAAAGAAGGCAGACAAACAGCTAACAAACATGTTCAACATCACTAATCATCAGAGAGTTGCATATCAAAACCACAATGAGTACCATCTAACAGCAGTCAGAATGGCTACTATTAAAAAGTCAAAAAACAACAGATGCTGGCAAGGCTGCAGAGAAAAGGGTTGAATGCTTGTATGCTGTTGGTGGGAAGGTAAATTAGTTCAGCCACTGTGGAAAGCAGTTGAAGGTTTTTCAAATAACTTAAAACAGAACCACCATTTGACCCAGCAACCCCATTACTGGGTATACACCCAAAGGAAGACAAAGTATTCTGCCAAAAGAAACATGCACTTGTGTGTTCATCACAGTACTATTTGCAATAGCAAAGACATGGAATCAACCTAGGTGCCCATCAACAGTGGGTTGAATAAAAAAATATGGGACATATACCCTACGAAATACTACATAACCACAAAAAGAATATCCTGAAATCATGTCCTTTGCAGCAACATCTATGAAGCTGGAGGCTTTTATACTAAGCAAATTAATACAAGAGCAAAACAAACAAATATTGCATATTCTCATTTATAAGGGAGAGCTAAACATTGGGTACTCATGGACATAAAGATGGCAACAGTAGACCCTGAGGGTTAATGGCAGGGAATGGGGAGTAAGGGTTGAAAAACTAACTGTTGGGTACTATGCTCACTCTCTGGGTGGTGGGATCATTCGTATCCCAAACCTCAGCATCACACAGTATACCCATGTAAGAAACCTGCACACAAACCTCCTGAATCTAAAATAATAGTTGAAAAAAAAAAAAGCTATTGGTACATATCCTGTATTCTAGTTAAAGTAAAAAGCATCTTCTTAGGCTTCAGTTTAAAGTGTCCACTACGTTGTATTTGTTAGTTTTTGTTACTCTGTTTTAAGAATCTGAGGTCAATGAAATTAAAATTGTCATGTCAATAGGTGTTTTAGACTGATTGGCTTACTAAAAATGTGTTTTAAAACGGAATCATACAATGTTTTATATTATATTGATTCTGTTTATATTGAAATCAGCTTAATATGATGTGTGTGTGTGTGTGTGTGTGTGTATCAGTATAATATTAGTCCTACAATGTGATTCTACAATTGATCCTTCAGCCCTTCCTCCATATGCTGTCAAATACTGTTTACTTACAGGATGACAGGTAACTCTGTGTGTGTGTGTGTGTGTGTGTGTGTGTGTGTGTGTTTGTCTGTGATCTCACCCATGTTAAAGTTAGACTTCATTCTCATCCACCTCTCAGTTATATACATCATGGATACTAAAAAGTTTTTGAGCAGTTGAATTAACTGTCACAAATCTCACTTAATTTCATTCTCAGCTTATTTGTCATGTATTCATTTTAGTCTAAGCCCTTCTTTCAATAACGGTCTGCTCTTTGTATATCCATAGTGCCAGATGTCAAGGTTATTTAGCTTCTCAACATAGATTGCTAAGGGTTGACTTGCTAGAGTTCGATAGACAAAAAAAAAAAAAAAAGAAGAAGAAGTAACTTTGGAGAGACTGTCACTGAGAGAGGATGTAGAAGAACTCAAACAATGACACAAGAATTGGTAAGGTGCAGTCACTGAGTGATGTTTAGGGTAGAAGCTGGGTAAGAACCCTGTATATCTCATCAATCACTGAGGCATTATAGGGTTAGAGAATGTAGTATTTGATGTCCATAATCAAACTTTGAGTCTTCACAAAATGATTCAGTTATATTCATTATATTCTCTGTGAGAAGACAGGTAAGTGTGTAGTACTTACTAGAAAGATTTCCTTCAAAAATGGTTAAGATTTTTAGAGTTCATGCTTAAGGAGATGAGACTTAGTTATAATGAAAATTAACTTCTATAAAATATCTCATTTCCCAATATGTCAGATAAATGAGATATTATGCACATAATCCTAACATAAAAGACATTCTCTGTTCCCCAATTATGTAAGAAAAGGGAACTATTGATTTAGGTACTTTCTATCTCAGTTGAAAAGCAGGTCAAATAGATAGTATTTCTAGGGTCTTATGGTTTCTTTAAGAACTTCTGCGACACACTATTTGTACATAAGATTTTTTGGGGGGTTAACTGACTGCTTCACAGAGAGTCTGGCACATAAGAATTTTTTTGTCATTGTTATTACCTGATTATATGTTTTTTTCCCTTTAAATTTTCTATGTATTATAGGTAGGTGGTTTTTTCACTATGTGTCTTTCACTTCTCAGCTTTAATTCATTTGTGTCTTTGTGTGTCAAGTATTGAATAGAATTAAATCAAATACTTTCTATAGGTATTCATAAAGTTCCCATAGATGGTCACACCAGAAATAAAGGAAAACGGACACTGGCAGCCAATCTTTTTCTGTGTGAGGAGCTATAAGTGGTACCTGATAGTAAAATAAAGACTCTTTCCAAAAAATTTGGAAATAAGGGAAATGGACTTATCAGAATGATAAACTGTACAAGGTTATCTTCTTAAAGGAAAATGAGTCACAGCAGTAGCTTTTTAAAAGTATTAACTCATTTAAATAAAAAATGCTTTAATCCTAAGAGAACGTATTGACCCAGGTCTGATTAGTATAAGAGAAAACATTTCAGATATTTAAAACAGAGGATATTTTATACAAGTAGGTTGCTCTCAAAGTGTTGTAAAGAAGGGCTGGAAGAACAAAAGGGAAAGGTGGCAGGTACTGGAAGGAAAAAAAGGATGATTGACGAGAGCTGCTGCTTATTGCTACACTTAACGATTTGACATTTGAACCATTATAGGACACTGCCCCAACCAGAGCTGAAATGCCAAAAACATTCCACTACTGAAGAGGCAGAAAGTGCAGAAGAGATGCTTCTTCTGTCTAGAATGCTTGAGGCTGCAGGTGCTTTGTCCCCTGCTGACACAGCAGCTGTCAGCAAAGGCCTCAGCTCTTGGAGCTAGAAGCTGGTCGTTTTCTTTCTTCCTGCTTCTGTCCTCCTCGCAGTGCCTCCCACTGGCAAAACCTAATAGAAGGCCAACAAGCAAGAGTTGGAAATGTAGTTTGTAGTTTGTAAATTCAGCCGTACAGAATAGGCTATGGAAGCATGGATGTGTGGCTGGAGTGGACATCAGACGAATCACCTTCTTAGCTACTCGGCATTCACATACACCCTTGTACTTTCCACCACCTTTCATTACCAATAACAATCACTCTGTGCTTCCATCGAACATGATACTACAATGCTTTGTACAAATGATGGTGCTCTCACCTCCTTCATCATATTCTTATCTGGGTGCTGTTAATTCCCCTTTTAGTTCAGACACAACCCAGCTGGATATTCTTCAACTTAAAAAAACTAAACTATAAATTAATACCACTAACCCTATTTACATAAATCAATGGGGAAAGGAGGAAGGAAAATTGGTTATGATATACAAATTTCTGTGTAATAATCAGAAATAAAACATGACAGCATTTATAATTCTTGTTTCTATAATTAGTTGTGAGGTCATAGCTGATATTTACAACTTCTTCTCCTTGCCCTCAGCTCGTAGTTCATCTGTCTGGAGTTCTTTTATTTTTATTTTTTGTAGAGGTAGAGTCTCACTACATTGCCCAGTCTGGTCTTGAACTTTGGGGCTCAAGTGGTCCTTCTGCTTTGGCCTCCCAAAGTGCTGGGATTACAGGTATGAGTCATCGCACCTGACTTGTTTGGAATTTTTTACCTAGTGAGGTCACTGGATCTTCATTACTAAGGGAGTCTATGTCCTTCATGTTCTATCTTGATTGGGTTGCTGCAGATTTTCAATGCTTATATGATTGGACCAGGTCATATAAAGAGATGCCCTTTTGAATGTCCTGACTGACAGACAACATGCAGTAGGAAGTCAGTTTCTCCTCCAAAATGATACCTTTTCTTTTTGCCTGTTATAGGGATGCTATGAAGAGAGGGTTAAAAAGAAGCCAATGCGTACCAGGTGCTTAGAACAGTGCCTGATACATCATGAGTCATTAACAAATAAGGTCGATTTACTTCTGGGGCATATCTATTAAGAATATATTTTTTAGAAAGCAATAAAAATTATAAGTATGCTTTACTTATTAATTTTTGATCTGGAACACACATGGCAACTGCTAACAGGATGCAACAGAAAGATTCTCATGCTGAAACTGGTAGGTTTTATTTCTGTCTCTGTATTAATTAGCTTTACAATTTGATATTCAAGGGTGACATCTATTTTATCCTTTGGTAAGAGACAGAGTCTAGACAAGGAGAAATACCAGAGTCTGTGATTTAATGATTCCATGAAACCAGAAATCACATCAAGAGTGCTTGCTTTCTTAAGATCTTCTTTGCTATTGTCTAGTAGTCATACTGAAAGGCAATTATTATCTTCCCAGGTGTTATCATGAGTTATGGATTATATCTAGATGGTGTATTAATCCACAATTCCTCAGAACTCAGCTGTCGTGCTTATGGATTTGCTCCTTGGAGTTTACATTCTTTCAGAGTCCAAGCATGCACAGCCAAAGGTTGTGCTCTGGGCCCGCTGGTGAGTATCTAAATTTACATTCTAGGAATGTGTTAAATGTCAGATGACACTGAATATTAAGGAAGAAGTAAGTGGCGGTGACTCACCCTCTCCACAGCTAGCCTTTCAAGCAGGATGGGAGATTTTTCTTTTTATAAAAGTTCATTTAAGAGTTACTAAGATTTTATATTCGACATAAATTTCAAGACTGAACATAGGTCTAGTGAAGGGCAGAGTCTACATTTTATTGAAAGAAAGATAAGTTGGCTAGTGTAGTAGGCAAACATGAAATTTTTCCTAATTTAGTGACATATTGAAGGTGGATTTTTTTTCTTTCTAATCATGGGCTCAACATCTAAGTAAGTTTAAGGTTAAAAAATGAAAATAATTGAAAGTCTGTAAGTGCCACAATATGGCAACACTGCTCCCCAACAGGTAGTTAATCAATTAATAGGTTGAGTTTACCTCATCTATTAGGATAAAACAGTTTTATGTGATACAGCTTCGTAAGAACGGTATTGAAAATTAAATTAATATCAGCTTTTGATATTCATATTTCAGAAATCTGTATCTGAAATGTGTATCTATATTTCATTAGCAGTTAACAGCTTGACAAGATTATACTTTCTATTCCTAATATAATTTTTAAAACCCAATTAATAGCACATAATTATCATAAACTAGCAGGACATTCTTTAGTTTCAAAACATCACATTACACTTTTGTGCATTTTTCTTGATTAATTAGATTTTGCTTTTTTCGATGGAAAATGCTCATTAGTCTTAGATATTTTTTGGCAATGTTTGCTAATGCCCTATCATTTTAATGCATGCTGTCTTCACTGAAGAGTATATTATATAAATATTACCTCGGAAAACAGCTCTATGTTTTAATTTCTGCTTCCTTATTTTTGATCACACCTCTCATTTTGTTTCAGAGATTGGTTGCTTTCCAAGCAGCTAACACCATCCACCGGTGAAGCTGAGCTGTAGTTTTTATTGCCATTAAGCATTTTATAGCCCAGACCCCTCTGATGGATACTTACCCTTAAATGCAGGAATGGCAATAGGCCAGCTTTTCTTCTCCATTCAAAAAAAAAAAAGAAAAGAAAAGAAAAAAAAGAAAAAGAAACAAAAGAACACGTCACATGAGATTGAAATTTACACTTTTTCAAAATGTAAGCTGCACATCGTAGTTCTGGTTACAAAATTGGCTCAGCGGTGTCTCCTGATGTTCTGGCAACTTTAAATAAGGGGGACCTGCATTATCGATCTGCATCCTGCACAGAGGGTAGCTACATTAACTTTAAGAAATCAAATGCCACAAACCTTTGACAGGAAGGGGGGAAATAGAATTGGGTTGTAAAACCTAGTCTGCCACGGCTTCGTATATTCCAGACTCAATCTTGACTTACAGCACAGAGTTATTTTCTCCCTTGGTACTTTCTTTATCCTGTACTCAGTATGCAAACGCTTTTCCCTAGTCAGTGATCCATCTCTAATCACTGGGATTGAACAACAATGTCTTTATTTAGAACAAGTCAACTATATGCTACCAAGAAGTTAAAGCCCATGGTCTTCAACCGGTTTGCAAAATATTTTTGTCCCCATCACATTATATGTAAACCCTTAAGTGATTCCATATCTGAGTATTTAAATAGCCCTGGATAGCTAGCACAAATCACGAAGGATATTACAGATTCAGCTTATTTTTGTTGATGATTCTTTTTAATGTGTGCTTATTGACTTAAGAAATCTATGAATCAATCTTAAAAAGCAGAGTTTTCTATCATTAATTTATAACATGGTACTCAACAAAATTCAGTCAAACGTGGCAATGGTGTATAACGGTTTCTTAAGGTATTCATCAAAAGAGAGCCCAATACTCTGACATTTTAAATAAAAAAATTCCATTGAAATAGAAAATTTATCATTTCTGCTTTTAAATATTTTGCTGGCAAAAATCAGAATAAATTTTAAAAGAGTTCATTTTTTTCTTCATCTAACATTTCTTAATGATAATTCTTGTTATTTAGATTATCCATGCATGCAGGGAAATACTATTCAATGTTTTCTATGAGAAATATGCTTCACAGTCCCAAATGTGATATGGTTCATCTTCCAAATTGCAAATTACTCATATAATAAAAAATATGAATTTGGTGTAGTATTTTTAAAAATAAAAAGAAACACAGAAGTTCCATATTCTTACCACTTGAATGTAGTATTAGCTCAATTTTTTTTTTTCCTAATCTGACCAGTTTGTTAGCTATTATTTATGGTGCAGAAGGAGTTGCCCTGTACCTATCTGGAAAAAACAAAAACAAAGCAAAACAAACAGCAACAAAAAAACCCACAATGATTCCCCTGTGGTGTGTTCAGTTCTTACTCATCTAAATAATGTATTTGACTCTCATGGAAATTCCAGTATAGAAAACAATTGACAATGCCTCTGAACCAAATTTTTAGATGCTAATGTGTATTGTCAAGTTAAATTCAATGAAATTGGAGTTTTATAAATTTTGAAATAATGTAAAAATTAACAGAATGCAGCAGAAACTTTTTAAATGCTTTCCTTCCTTTCAATTGTATTAGAGGGAAACCCTTCACATTTTGTAATATTCTTTAATAAAATAATAATGTTTTCCATAAGAAAATCACTTTACTTTCTTATTCCTCACTTAGCCAATGTTATATAACACTAGTGGAGTCTAAGATTGAGAATTTTATGACCGTGTCTTGTATTGGAACATTCATTAGATTGATTCTCCAGGGACTCTTTTAAGGATGAAGTGAGAAACTATAGGTCATTCCTGTGTGATACGACTAAAAAGTTGTCTTGGTTCCTTAGTGATGTCATACTTACACAGATAAATAGACCTGGATAAATACAGAAGTACAAACACATTGACCCTTTCACATGTTTACATGTTTTTTTGTTTGTTTGTTTGTTTTTTTGCAAAGAAGCAAATAAGTGTGTTATTTCAGATATCTAAATCTTAATGGCAATATATAATAGTCAAGCAAATGCTATAGGGGAAGTCTGCCTTAAATGTGCTTAAACCTCTTAAATCCCGATGCCTCCTTAGAAGATATACTTATTCCACAAAGCCCCAGATTTCTCAACTATTACAAAGACAAATAATGTCTACTTTAAGAGAGTTGGTGTAAAAAATTAAATAAAATATCATTTACACAAATTTCTGGTACATTGCAAGAGTTTTATTAAGAATAACAGTTTATGGTGAGGTGTGGTGGCTCACGCCTCTAATCCCAGCACTTTGGGAGGCCGAAGTGGGAGGATCACAAGTTAAGGAGTTTGAGACTAGCCTGGCCAATGTAGTGAAACCCCATCTCTACTAAAAATACAAAAGTTAGCTGGGTGTGGTGGCGGGCGCCTGTAGTCCCAGCTACTCGGGAGGCTAAGGCGGGAGAATAGCTTGAACCCGGGAGGTGGGGGTTCCAGTGAGCTGCACTCCAGCCTCAGAGACAGAGCAAGACTCACTCCATTTTAAAACAAAAGAATTACAGTGTATTGAAGTGTTTGTATGTTTTTATTGCACATTTGCTCTCAAGTATTTTTTTTATGTCAAGAGAGGTTTCCAGGCCAAAGCCAAGCCAATTTTTACCTTTCCCAAGTGCCTTTTCCTTCATACTCCTTTTATGGCAAGGTAGATAATCAAAAAAGTAAAACGAAAAAGAAAGACCAGGTCAGCAATTTCCAAATTCAATGTATAGTAAAAACTGACGTGTTTATCCAAATACTTAAGAAAATGTTACGAAACATATTTATTTTGAATTAACCAACTATTTGAGGATTATAACATAATTATCTGAAATTGCCCTTAATTCTTCAACTTTTCAAGTCTCATTTTATTTGGAATACTTTAAAATCATTCTATATACAATAATATGAACTACATAGATAGGCATAATACAACCAACTACATTGTCATAAAATATTAAAATGATGAATTGATATTTTTCTAGCCTAGTTTCTTCATCATTTCTGTACATAACTATTAAACTAAAAACAAAAGAGCAAGCATTATAGTTCTAAAGAACCCCATAGCTTTTCTCTGATGAAAATAAAACATGTTGTGACCTCACAGTTACTAAAAATTAACACTTTCTTTTTTTATTTATTTTCATAATTGATAAAGTGCGTTCACCCTAACAAATAAAGGCTTTATAATTGATAATATTTGCCTACCTAAGGATTTCATGTTTGATGACCTTCTTGGGAGGCAAGAGCCTGTACCTTAAGAATGAAGTTGAAATTATCAACACATTTAGTAAATTGTGAAAGGTCAAGTATTTTTGAGTGATGTTTATGAGTTTGTAGTGATTAGTTAACTGAATTTAAGCTAATGATTAAAAGATAGTAAAAAAATTCTGAACTCTTTTCTTCTTTCTTGCCAACTACGTCTTCCTCTGACCGTTTGTTTTACTTATTTAGCTATTGAAATCTTCCTGACCACTGTACTGCTAGGGATTACATTTTATTTCAGAGTCCTTCTCTTGAATAATTCATCTTTTGCTGTTTTCTGCATAGCTTCATTAACACAATCAAGATTTTTTTGTGATTGTGCCTTAGGGATAGAGTCCCTAGGATGCATATATTTCTTAATGTTAGCATGATGCCATTTTTACATAACTAATAGCAACATAGCTCATAAAAATGTTGCATGTATGCATGCATGCCTGTGCACACATGTACGCATGCACGTGTGTGTGTGTGTTTGTGTGTGTGTGTGTGAGAGAGAGAGAGAGTCAAGATACTTGATTGGCGTGGCTTTTTGACAGAGGCCAGAAGTCTACCACCTCAGCCAAGGACTTATAAAAACAGACTGCATGCATTTCTTCTCTTTTGCAATCACATAAAAATTATTTTAAAGCAGTCCTAGAATTGGTCTATGGATATGCACAGCCATAGGCACAATCACAGTGTGAGCAGATCCACATATTCTGGAAATCACAAACAGCTGCCTTGGTCAGGAGCTCAAATTCTAAGCTTTAACAGCAGGGGGAAGAAAACATGAGGTGTGCTTTGATCCTGCTGACAAAATGAGGTATTCATACAAGATGCTACTGTCAAAATAGTTTACTTCACAGCAAAAAGAGATTCTTTGAAGAAATATGCTCAAAGCGAACCATGTACTTATTTTATTTGCAAACAAAAATAAATCTTTTTATACTCACAGGTGGAAAATCGAACTCTAGAAGCTCCTCCTGAAGGAACAGTAAATGTGTTTGTCAAAACACAGGGATCCCGGAAAGCCCACGTGAGGTGGGAAGCACCTTTTCGCCCTAATGGACGCTTAACATACTCCGTCCTTTTCACTGGGATATTCTATGTTGACCCAGGTAATTTGTTTTTATTTTCTAAACTTCAAATAACATTAGAAAACAACTCACTTTTATTTAGAATCTTTCCTTTTAGCCACAGATGTTGGTTTCTTTATTTTCCTGAAAATAACCTATATGGATGAGCTGCTGCCCGACGGTTCTCAGAGTGTGGTTCCCAGAGCAGCAGCAACAGCCACATCTGATGAACTCTTAGAAATGTACATTGTAGAGCCTCGGTCCTAGCCTACTGAATCAGAAACTCTAGAGACTGAGGTCTAACAATCTGTGTTTAAATAAACCCTTTAGGTGACACGTGCTCAAGAACTAGTATATAATCTGCTTCCCTTACTAAAAAAGTGGTTCAAACCTAAAACATCATGCATGCAAAGAGTTGAACTATAATTTTGCAGTCTATCTTAAACAAGCCATTTTTGTGACTGTTTTAGTATTTCTGAACTAACTTAGTAATTGTGCTGTATGTTCTAATAAATTTACTGAACGTGGATTAGGCTACCTGGTGTTCCTTGAAAGTATTTTCAAAAACTATCTGATTCAATAAGTTAGGTGCTATGATAATATGACGTTTATTTTAAGCAAACTCTACCATAAAAAGAGCAGGTATCTATTTTAATAGAAACTTTTGATTTGTATTAAGTGCTGTTGTTTATCATCTTCCAGGAGTGGCCCTACTGTTTTTGTAGGAGGAAGTTTGAACCTCTATTTTTAAATGAGTAGCGGATATGCAATATCGTGGATTCAGTCAGACATGTTATTAGCATGTTAGTCTGTTGCTTAGACTTGAAAACATTTCTTTGTTTCTGAATTCTCTGTGAGTATTTGTAATACTTAATAACATCCTCCAAATGTAAAAACAGGTGAAGAAAGAAGAAAACAGGCTTTTCTAAATTTGAAAAGGGTAGTTATTAGTGTACTACACTGGCAAGCAAATGCGAGTCAAGCACGTGTCAGAGTCTGAGCTGATCCCCTCAAAGATTGGTGTGTCCCTTTTTTATGCAATCAGGGCTTTGATGTATTCTGCTGTAAAGCACTTGTAAGATTATGAGGTGAAGGAGTGATGATCGATTTGAAAAAAGAAGCAACATTTAGGCCGGACCCATGACAGCCCAGCTATTTCCGCCAAGGCAGCTGGGTGAATAATGCAAGAGCCATATTCCCCCTCGTGTTTAATCTTGCATTGTTTTTGCAGAGAAAATTTC
>NW_012103243.1:3779207-3784719 GCF_000951045.1 Mandrillus leucophaeus
ATTTTTATTTTATATAATTTCCAACGTATTCTTTTGTATTTATTTTTTTCAAACAATATTTATATCTTTCTAATTTTACCCCAAAAGTCCTGATGCTGTTTTTATAAGGATGGAACAGAATTTACAGGTGACTTAGGTAGAATTAATATCTTTATAGTGTCGGGTTTTTCTGATCAATGATATCATTATACTTTCTATTTTGTGTCTTTGTGTCTCTCACAAGAGCTCAAAGTTTTCTTCATATAGTTCTTGCACATTTCTGTTGTGTATTCATTAATATTTTTAAATTATATATGATTTAAGGAATTATGATAATATATACACTTTACATATTAACATTAAAATTAAATAACTGAAAATAGCTACTTTTAATAATTATATGTAGACTTCACTCTCAGATACCTGTCTTTTGAAAGCCATAATTTCAAATGTTTATATGTCTATTAGATGATCGTTCATCTAACTTTTACAAACATTTGAAGTCTTTTTGCTACTAAGATTATTGTCATTTTCTCTAAAATGCAGATATTTTACCAGGGGAAAATGATAATCTGATTAATTAGACTCTCAACTAGTTTTTAAAATACCAAATATGTGGTGTGTAAAATGTCAACAGAGGTTGGAACTGAAGAATCTCTGTCCTGACAGAATTTACAAACAAAAAAGCTAAGACAGACAAACTTAGCCAAATTATTCTCAAGTGCATGAGGCAGGGAAGAAACTAGATGGTGTGTCAAGTGGAACAGAAATAATTAAGGGAAGATTTTGGTAACACTGGGTCTTTCTCTTTAATTATGGATTAGAATAATGTGAGTATGAAAAACTAAAGAGAATGGTGGAGAGAGCACAAACACATGTGAATGGCAAAAATTAACCGATCAGCCAACCTACACTTGGTTATATTAGAATGTATTTTTGCCATTTGCTAATGTCCACCATAAAAGTAAGGATTAGCACTTTTCTGTGGGATACTACCTGATTTTAAACATCTATTCAATAATGAGAAACATATGATCAACAAATTAGTTTTTCTAGGGTGTGCAAGTGCCACTTACTGACCGGGAACAAGTGCTTTGCTCAATGACTCTCAAGGCTACACCATTTACCTTGCACAGGTGAACAGTCAACTCCCAGTGATCAGTTTACAACATCTCCAGTATTTTTCCACACTTATGAATTAACTATCAATCTAAATTATAGATAACAAGTTTACAATCATTCCTTATGAAACATATTGAATATGTAATTTTTAAAAAATCAAACAAATGTGTAAGTTTGGGAATAAAAATTAAAATTTTACAGCATAGTAGTAGCAACCCGGCTTATGTAAAACTATTTATAAAATGATAAATTCTATTCAATTTATTTAACTGGTAGATGAAAGTATTGTGCCATGATAATTTATGGTTACATCATTATTTTACAGAGCTTCAAAAGTATTCTCAGCTACAAATATAAAACAACCTAATTGTCAAGAAGAAAAATAAAAACTATGAAAAGATAAAGAAAATATTCTGAGGTCCTATAGAATAATTTTTACAATGGTAGCTTCTTTACTACTAGACTTCCCTTGGATTCTTCACACTGATCCTGTACTTAGTAGATGATGCCATGTCTTAGTACACATATCCTGCTTTTTTCTTAAGTGGTTATTGTGGAGTCCTCTGCGAATTGTTTAATTCTTCATTATCCTTCCTTTTGAATGAATTGGGGAGTTATCTTCATTGCTTGATATCCTGACAGATTGTTTTGTGTCAGAGTTTCTAAGGCAAAGCACCAGGGTGTGCTAATTGCTGAGTCCTTTGTGCACTGTTAACTCTCACCTGCTCTGAAAAACTGGATTGCAGCTTAGTTTTCATCTTCAAATGTCTCTTTCTCCTAATCCCCTATTTTGTGCTGTGCCACAGAATAAAGATATTTATTTGAAAAAGAGAGATATAGATTACTGTGGGGGAAAAAAAGAGAGTAAATGAAAATGATCCTTAAGCATTAGCAAAGGGAAATGGCATTTTAGAAAAAAAGAAAAGAAAAGAAAAGAAAAGCAGATTGGTCAATTTTTAATGTTGCAACCAGATCATTTCATGGATCTCAGAAAATTCTTTCTGAATGTGGAGAGGTACAACAAATAGGTTTTAGGTGACTTTTTCCACAGTAAATACTTCTAACCCAAAATAAGTCCTCAAAATAAGGGTGGAAGGCAAGGACCGAGAAAGAAAGGAAATGGAAGATAGAAAGAACAACTCATGAAATTAGCATAATCAGATGCTTTTTATTTGCTTATACGACCTGACAGCCCTGAAAAAAAGAAACCCAATTAGTATTTAAGACTTTTTAAAAAGGCAAATAAAAATTTGGAAAATATATCTGTTATCTCTAGGTGGTTGTATTATCAATGGTTTATCTTCTCGTTTTTCCTTTTATATGTACTCATTTTTTAAAAATTTCTATAATATATACATATTATTTTTGCAAAACATTGGAAAAAATAGCTCACAAGAGCAGATGATTCAAGAGCGGAGTAATTTGGAGTAAGCGCGGTGCTTCTGGCGCCAAGGAGGCGATCCGGGTGGTGAGTCAGAAGTCCTAAGGTGGAAGCTTACAGAAAGAAGGGCATCTTCACTTATTTCCAATGATTATTCAGGAAAAGTCATTTGGTGGCTTGTGGGATGTTAAATTTAACTTTCTTCTTGCGTTTTGCCTGCATATATTTTTCCAACAGTTGCTAGGGATAATCAAAGAAAAACACCAAGGATACTGCAAAACAGAAAAGAAAACTAAATAGGAGTGGTCAGAGAAATAAAGGAGCCTCTTTATACCTGAGACATAATGGTAGTGTTAGGGGAGGACTGAGGAACGGGAGATATGGGTTTTTTTGAGGTTATATTATGGGGCGCAGGAGGGGCATAAAGCTTTTACTGCAGTGGTAACATCTGGAAGGAGTGGGGCGCTTTAAAGACTGATTAGGATATTTCTAGGCAGAAAAGATAGAGTATAAAGGGCGGGTGGATCACGAGGTCAGGAGATCGAGACCATCCTGGCTAACATGGTGAAACCCCGTCTCTACTAAAAATACAAAAAACTAGCCGGGCGAGGTGGCGGGCGCCTGTAGTCCCAGCTACTCGGAGGCTGAGGCGGGAGAATGGCGTGAACCCGGGAGGCAGAGCTTGCAGTGAGCTAAGATCTCGCCACTGCACTCCAGCCTGGGCGACAGAGCCAGACTCTGTCTAAAAAATAAATAAATAAATAAATAAATAAATAAAATAAAATAAAATAAAATAAAATAAAATAAAATAAAATAAAATAAAGTGATGGCTCCCCATCCCCCATTCCCTGAGCCTAAACTTTTTCTTCTGTTATAATTGGAGTCCATATCTCATTTCAATATTGGTATCAAGTGTTTTCTCCTTGGGATAAATCCTCACCTAGAAACAAAAGAAATTAAAGGGGAACGGAAACTGCACAAATGCAGAAAAAATATTGCATTGCTGGTTTAAACTAGATGAATGCATATTTTTAACTACAGTTCCGAAAAATCCTAGCACCCAGAATAGGCTTACCTTCTCCCGGAATTGCCAATTACCAGAAAGAGTGCTTTATTATGTCAGTATATTTACATTCTATAAATCTCTAAAAAAATCTTGAAAAACCAAAGAAATGCAGTCGATTTTTCAAGGTTACCCAGAGAAATCCAGCGCCCTTTTCACACAATCTAGTTCTCTGGTTGCTTTTCCTCCCAGAATAAATTGTGTTTTATAAAAATTACAAGAGGGGGAAAAAAAAGATACAGAAGCATTTATTTTCTTGAGAAGGTAAGGAAAATAATTATGTGTGGGAACCTCTTAGACTTCCAAAGAGTCTGTAGGAAAGCTAATGCTGTTAGGAAAGGGGCAGCTTTGTTTTATAGTCCCCGATATCTGTTTTTTAGTGTGGAGGGAAATGGTCGGTTTCAGAGCTGTGCTTGCAACCCATGCAGTATATCTGACACTCTGCCCTCTGGGAAAACCCGCCAGTGGGGGAATTGTTCCGGTGATGCAGTACAGCTTGTAACTTGGAATCCCGTCGGAGAACTTTGTAGTTGCTTGTCAGTCAGTGGGAAGATAAAAGAGGCAGCTTCTTTTCAAGCAATCTGAATTCATTTTCCCGTAATGAGTTAGGGGGTCAGGCAGCAGGAGTGAGTTCACCTGAGATCTTATAAACTATATTTCCTGGTGGAAGAGAAAGCGGAGGAGAAAAGGGAACATAACGTCCACCACGCAGCTGTAGAACAGCATAATGTGGCTTGTCGTTGGTCTGTTTCTTTTTATGCCCACATATCCGGATTTCAGAACATGTATTTTTAGAAAGAAAGATCAAAGAAAGTACATCTTTATCTCATTTAAAAATATAAAACCCAATGTGTAAAACTGAAACTCAGTTAAAGTCTAAAGCAGCAGATGATAGTATTTCATAAACAAATACTCAGGAAGCAACAATATGTTAAAGATATTGTACTATGTCTTATTACATTACCTCATTATTAACCACACAATTTATTTTAGAGACTTAGAATAAATTAAATGAGTGTCATGATAAGGAGCTCTTTTAGTTATAGACAACAGCCTCAGACCTCTCTTCCTGACCGTTTCAGGTGTTGTTTCTAAATTAGCATAAAAGACATTAGGAATAAAAACTCTGGGAGAATGTTCTTATGTTCAAAGTAAGTATTAATATAAAAAAACAGTGGGAATGTAGGGGAAATAGAGAAAATTATTCCGTTCCTATTTGTTTGGATGCAAATGTCTCTTAGGCAGAAAAGAAAGTATAGTATTTATATCTTTCTGTAAGGTTCCAACACATTTCTGGATGTATAAATTTACATACAAATCTAAACACTTGGGAAATCAAAAGGCATTTTTTTTTTCTGGACTACAAATCATGGCCATATTGTTAATGAAAATATAAATGGGCAATAATAAGATATATGTCATTTCAAATATTGGACTATAGAATGTATATGCACTGAATGTATTGACACTTCTGATTGTTTATCATGTCATGGCCAATAAAGCTATAGAAATGTTTAATTAGGACATATTCTTCCACAAGAATGGAGTTAAGCATTAATTTATCAAACTTGTTTAAGAACTCATCTGTTCTCAACACACACTCAGCAGCTTATTGAATTTGTGTCTGATATCTAATTGGCTATTTTCTTGACATAATGAACAAGTGCATACTCTATGCTGTTGTGTCTGTGGAGGCAGCGATGTAATGACGAAACGGAAATTGTAACCATGGGCTGTACACTGAGTTGTACACTGAGTCAGGAAATGAGGCCCACAGAGGCATGAGAGGGTACAGGATTTCATTGTCCTCATGGCTTAACTTTATGTTTCAAACTCTGCAGAGCGTCTCTGTGGAGGAATCTCTCCATTCTTTTTTTTCTTTTTTTTTTTTTTTTTGAGACGGAGTCTCGCTCTGTCGCCCAGGCTGGAGTGCAGTGGCCGGATCTCAGCTCACTGCAAGCTCCGCC
>NW_012103243.1:3784769-3809222 GCF_000951045.1 Mandrillus leucophaeus
TCCACAGCAGCTGAATTAGATGACATTCCCACGGACAGTTGACAAGTGTTCCCTTTTCTCTGCAGCCTCGCCAGCCTGTGTTATTTATTTATTTATTTATTTTTTGAGACGGAGTCTCGCTCTGTCGCCCAGGCTGGAGTGCAGTGGCCGGATCTCAGCTCACTGCAAGCTCCGCCTCCCGGGTTCACGTCATTCTCCTGCCTCTGCCTCCCGAGTAGCTGGGACTACAGGTGCCCGCCACCTCGCCCAGCTAGCTTTTTATATTTTTTTAGTAGAGACAGGGTTTCACCGTGTTAGTCAGGATGGTCTCGATCTGCTGACCTCGGGATCCGCCCATCTCGGCCTCCCAAAGTGCTGGGATTACAGGCTTGAGCCACCGGGCCCGGTCGGAATCTCTCCATTCTAACTCCTCATGAAAGGAGCCTGTTAGAAGCAAAATACAATCAGCAGATCACCCAAATGATGTACTTTTGGAAGGCTTTGCATAATTTAAAAAATAAAATGAAATTCTCCTATTTAGATAATTTTTTAAAGCATTTAAAAATACTCAAACCATTTTCAAACCCACACCTAAGTGATTTGGGGGTTTCTAATACATGCATGGTAAAGTTTAACTGGATAAACCAGTGATAGGGCAGACATACAATGTTTTCCTATAGTTGTATACTACTGATAGACCTGTCTAGTGTTGGTTTTTGCATGCTTTGTTGTGGCAAGGCTTCAGTGCTTGTTGAATAAATAGCAATATTAGAATCAGTTTTTAGATTTTGGTAGACTGAGCATATAGCCATTATACCTAGGAGGTTCTCAGCAGGAAAGTGTCAACTGTGAAATAATGTTAGAGGGAAACGGAAGAATGGGTTACACAGAGAAACAGAAAAAAATCTAGCCATCCGGGGCCAATGTCCTTCTCTAGCCTCTAAGACACACTCTACAACAAGGAATTCCCTTCTCTAATTCCTGAACTTCTCCTGTGGGAGTCTAGGGATCAACTTCCTTGGATGGTGATGGGTCCTCATCATTACATAGAGTTATGAGGATTACAAACCTTATGTTTGGCCCCTTAGAAAGTGATAATGGGTGACTCCTAAATCATAGTTCTATATACCAAGAACAGCCCACATCAAACATATTTCCCAACTTTTTGTGTGAAATTCTTCATAATCAATGTGTTAGTTTACTCAATTATTAGTGTTGCAGAATCTAAGGATTCCAGTGGGCTACTTACAAAAAAAAAGCATATGGTTTTTAGAGAATTTGTATTCTTTATTTATAAATAAAGTTGCAGATAAAATTCATGTTTTTTCTTCGAGCAATATGCCTTTGGGGAGACAGCAAAGGGAGTTTTACACCCAAGGAACAGAAATCAAAAATCATAGAATTAAATTAAGAAATTTATTTGTTTATTTGGACATTCCTTCATTTGTTCATGAAAAAGCATGTATCTAGCTTGTTTTATGGAGCAAGACAGAAACAAAATGGTAGGTGCTGGGGTCAGGTGGAGAAATTTCCTCTATCCAGAGTTGAATCCTATGTTGTTTTATTTTGCTAAATTTATTAAACATTTAAATTTATATGAATGACGGTGCCTGTTCCTGGGATATTTTATTCCTTCCCAGTGTAAACCTATTTCTCCAAATCATCACTATGCTAACTTAATCACTATGCTTTCAACATCTTAAATATTTTGGAAGTACTTAAGTATCTGCAAGCATGGTCTGTGTGCTGAAGTTTAGGAGGCTGAGGCAGGTGGATCACGAGGTCAGTTTAGGAGGCTGAGGCAGGTGGATCACGAGGTCAGGAGTTCAAGACCAGCCTGTCCAAGTTGGCGAAACCCTGTTTCTACTAACAATACAAAAACAATTAGCCGAGTGTGGTGGCAGGTGCCTGTAATCCCAGCTACTCGGGAGAGTGAGGCAGAGAATTGCTTGGACCCGGGAGGTGAAGGTTGTAGTGAGCCAAGATCGCGCCACTGCACTCCAGCCTGGGTGACAGAGCGAGACTCTGTCTCAAAAAAAAGAAAAAAAAAAGGTACCTATTATAAATGTGTTATTGGCTTGCAGTCGTTTTTTCTATGGAGGTATACATATGTGTATTCATGTGTTTCCATATATAATGTATTGAGATCTTACTACAAACACATATACTTTACACATTTAACATTATATCATGAATATTTCTTGTATTACACAAAAAACACTCATAACAAGTATTTAATACTCAATAGGTATTTAATATACCATAGTATAGATGTGCCAGTATGTATTTATCAATTCCTTATTGTTGGCTATGTAGGTTTTTTATTCTTACTATTTGAAAGAATATTTGTTAACACATACTTCTACGTTTTTCTTGATATGTATAACTACAAAGGAATTGCTAAATTAAAGGTTGAGTATATTTTTGAGGACACGTGATATGTATGGCAAAATGCTTTCAAAAAATTACATCATTTCACATCGTTTCTAATAGTATACAAATGTGTTCATCTGTCTGTAATTATATGAATTTGATAGATAAAAATGGTAGGTTGCTTTAATTTGCATTTCTTTTATTCCTATTGAGACCAAACATTTTCCATATGTTCTTTCTCTATTTGTTTGTTTGTCTTTCTTTTTTGTCCCCTCACACACTTTACCCAGAATTTTTAGAGGTTTTAAAATTTGTTTTGGTATTTGTGGCAGCTTAAATATTAAAGACAGTAATTCTTAGTCATTACAATTTTAAATATTTTATCTGATTTGTCTTTTTGGTCTTTTTATAAGGTTTATGATGTAGTATTTTAGATTTTTGATAATTAAATCTTTGCTAATTTATTTTTATAACAAATATTTTCTCCGTCTAAAGTTGTAACATATGTTGCTTTATTTTGCTAAATTTATCAGACTTAAATTTGTACACATAACGCTATCTGTTTCTGAGCTATTTATTTCTTCTCTTTATACCTGTTTCTATTCTGATTGAATTGTGGTGCTTTCAACATCTTAATTATTTATAAAATACCTTTGTATCTTATGGGTAAAGTTAATATTTTCTCCCTCCAGATTATTATTCATTTCTTTTAAAAGGTCTTAGTTCTTTTCATATGCATATTCTTCCAATTGAACATTAGATTGAGTTGAAAAAATGACACTGATACTTTTAATGGAGTCTCCTTCTTATACATTAATTCTTGTGAAACTTACATCTTCAAATATTTCTCATCTGGAAATGTGTTACTGTTCCATTTACTTAAGCAGCTTGTATCTCACAGTAAGATTTTGTTATTTTCCTCATAAGGACCTCACATTTTTCATTAGGGTTATTCCAGGTATTTTTACTTTCCTGATTGTATTCATTTATTTTTATTATAATATTTTTTAAAACTCTGGTATTACATCAGTGTTTTTAAAGCATGCCATTTTTATTCAACACTTTAAAAATATTTATACATCTGAGTTAGCGATTTCTCCAGCTCTGGGAAGACAGAAAATACACAGATCTCTACTTTCAAAGAATGTGAGTTCAACTCACTCAGTTATATGAACTTAGCTGGATATACCACATTAACAGACAGGATAGACCTTTTTACTTTGAATAGAAAGAGCTGTAATTCAAGTTCTGTGTCACAGATGCAATCCATACACTATGGTTTCTTTAAATAAGCCACGACCAATTGATTTTTAGTAATTATTCGCTTCCAGTAATTCATGTGAGATTATTAAAATAACCTTATAAGGTAAATATAAGAGGTTTCAAATATTCCTATCCATTGAGAACCCCAGAAATTTTCCCTATTAAAATTTTCAGAAAAAAACAAATAGGTGCACAGGAAAATCCTTATAAAATTATGTCCCTGACAGAGATTATTTGTATAATAAAAATCAAGAGGGTGGGTGTTTCTAAATATTCAACCATTGAAGACATTGTGGTAAATCCATTACAAAGATTATACTGTATATTTGTTGATGAGAAAATATATATTCTTACAACTATAAAACAATGAGCATCATAAAATTCTATAATTGCAACATATGACAGTAGATCATATATATAGATGTATGTATATATAGAGAGATGTGTGTGTATGTGTATATATATATGAACAAATATGAAAGACACACACCAAAATATACCAAAATATTAATATTTTTAATAATGATTATCTTCAGATTTTAGATAATTTCAGCTTTTGTCTTTATGGTTGCTGATATAGCCTTAACATTTATAATAAAAAAATTTCTTTTATATTTGGAAAAATATATGAAGCCAAAAGAGAAAAACGCAGGGGAAGGAGGGAGTTTATATCATGCTTCATCTCATACCAAAACTATTGGAAGCATTTCAGAAACAAAAGACCTTAAAACTTCAAACTCTAATAAGAAATTGGGAACAAAAATCTTGAGTTCATTATGCAAGGGATGTTAAAAACCTTGGGCCTCAGTTTCTTTCAGAAGCCTAGCCATTGCAATTATTATTTATTATCACCTTACTTTTGCTTGAATCTCTTCAACTAAAAGTGGTTTACTTCCACTTTTCCCTAATAATTTATGTCTTTATGGTAATAGATTTTCTTATTATCTTTCTGATTTGTACCTGTTTCCTATTTAATGATTTACTCTGTATGGCATACATGTCAAAGTTATCATGCTAGAAAAATTATTATGCTATAATAATTATGGCACCATCAAACTGAATTAAATTATGTTTCATTGTAAATAGTAAAATGTATTAATTTTTTTAAAAGCCTTTTTATGCCAGTGGAGATAAATAAAGTTACCTTTATGTACTTTCATTAAATACAATGACAGTACAAGCCAAACGACAGAACTGATAACAAATCAACACACTCCTTCTTGTAACACTCATAAGTTGTTCTGAAATTAGCTTTCTTAGGACTATGAATTCAATGTAATGTATGGAACAGAATCTGTGCATTCTGTGAATAAAAGTTTCACTTCCAGCTCTAGTGAGTCTAGGTAGGCAGATCTTTGAACAGTGAGGTTTTCTTCCATTGATTTAAAATGAAAATGAACCTGCATTTTAAATGTGCATTCTAATTGTCCCTTTAGCACATCAGAACAGCACTATCTAATAGAAATATAATGTGAGCTACATATATAATTTTGAATTTTCTAAAATGCACATTTTTAAAAAGTAAAATGAAACAGTTAAAACTAATTTAGTAGGGCTTGGTGCGGTGGCTCACACCTGTGATCCCAGCACTTTGGGAGGCCAAGGGTGGCAGACCACCTGAGGTCAGGAGTTTGAGACCAGTCTGGGTGACATGGCGAAACTCCGTCTCTACTAAAAATACAAAAATTAGCCAGGAGTGGTGGTGCATGCCTGTAGTCTCTCAGCTACTCAGGAGGCTGAGGTGGGAGAATCACTTGAATATGAGAGGCGGAGTCTGCAGTGAGCTGAGATCACACCACTGCACTCCAGTCTGGGCAACAGAGTGACTCAGTCTCAAAAAAAAAAAAAAAAAAAAAATTAGTAGTATACCTTATTTAATCCAATCTATCGAAAATATATCATTATTTTAACATATAATTAAAATTTACAAGTTAATAATGAGATAATACATTATTTTTTCTACCAAATCTATGTTTGTATTTTACACTTGCAGGATATTTCAATTCAGATTTTTTATCAGGTATATTCAATGTGCATTTAGATGTCATAAGTTTTCAGCTGAGAAAGTAGATCCATATACCAAATTGTTCCAAATGTATTTAAAAGTTTTCCAGTAACTGAATCAATGATCAATTTTTAATTTAAATTCATTAAAATCAAATTAGAAATTCAGCTCCTCAGCCACACTAGCCACATTTCAAGTGCTCAATAGCCATATGTGGATAGGGGCTATTGTATTGGACAGCAAAGGTTTGGAACACATGTACGAGATGTTAACACAGAGGGAAAGTTAAAAGTTAAATCAATGCCAAACTATTGGGAATGTTTTGTCTACCGGGTTTCAAGAAACAATGACGTGACTGATATTTTTCTCATTGAATCAGCTGCTTGGCTAGTTGGCTCAATTGATAGAGTAAAACAGTTGCTGGGTTTTATATACAAATCATCTCCTTGTTTATTTGGTCCTCTAATTTTCTTAAGGCAAATATTTTTGCAAATTATGCCAAACTCTGTTTCTCCTGAATATCCCTGTTATCCTCAAATATTGCTGAGTGTTCCATGAATATAACTGTTAAATGCTGTTTTGAGTTAAAACCAAGAACACCTCTATTGAGAAAAAAATTAAATGTAGTTAATGTTATACCACCATGTTTTGTTCTAGCTTCTCAACTGTCTTATGAATCATGTAAATAAGCACCATAAACATCTACTGAGTGATTCTGTAATAGTTTGGATCTACAGGTCCATCATTTGTGATGACACATAGAAGTTGGCCCAGGAAAGCTAAAAGTATGTCGTATGTCAAATAATGCCTTCCATCAAGTTTAGAGCAGCATTTCTTCCCCAGCATTACAACTTTGTGTAATGGCACTTGACAGTATTGGCATTTCTGATATGACTTCCTTTGGCTAGTTCAGCATTCTTAAAAAATAAATAGTTTTTCAGCCTGTGATTGAAAGGGTTAAATAGTACCAATTCATTACACTCACAAAAGGATTTATTTTGTCCTCATAAATCAGTTTTATTCCACATTTTTATTATTCCCTTGGGTGAGCTACTCCAATTGAAATCAATACAAGTGCAAGTGACACAATCAATCTCGATATTTGATTATAGATCGGAGATCCCCAGGTCCGCTTTTTAGCCAGTTTCTTTCTGATCATCTCCCCCAAAGAACTGAATATTTTTATTGGCATCTATGAGTTATGAACATGTTTAGAAAGCAGATAATAATCTTCATTTGTATACTGACAATGGAAGCCCCACAAATGAACAAGGATTAAAAAATAAAGACTTAAAATATATAGCTATAACATCATCAAAAAACTCTTCAAATTTCTCAGTGTTTTTCTTAAGATGAAGTCATGTTTTTAAATAACTTTATTCTTTCTTTTAAAAAAAAGACCTGTTAATACAACTGGTGGCTATAAACCATATTCTTAGGGTGCTATTAGGTAAATGACTATTTTTCATGATAAAGATCTTATTTACTTTCACATGCTTGTTTCAGAGCTGAACCATATCAACCGGTCTAGGTTAGTAATAGGAGAACAGTTAAGGTGAATAAAATGCCTTTGAAGGTATCCAGGCTAGTTCTTTTCATTTCTATAATTATGCAGGCCAGAAAGCCACCATCTGGGGGATTTAAAAGAGAAAAACAGCTCAACCTTAAATTACAGAGCAAAATTGATTAAGTTGTTCCTCAAGAGGCCAACATTTATATATCAAACTCTCTTTGCTTTACAAACATATTTATATCTTATGATCCTTTACATATCAAATGCTTATTTTGTTACTCATGGTACCATATTATTGTTTTCTTGCCTCTGACTCTAGCCACCTGTTCTAGGTTCTTAAGCAAAATATTTGAAAAGGCACAATTAAACCATTCAGCAATTCGTTATTTGATACTTAGAATAAGGCAATTATTTGATGCACTTATCTAATCATATTCTTAAAATAAATTTCAAGGTAATGTTGACACTGCATTTGTTACTTTCAACAAATATTTTAGCCTTATTTAGCCATTTACTTATTTTCACTAGAATCCATAAAAAGGGGATGTTTCATGTTTTGGACAAATTACCTACCACTGATTTTTTTCAGGAAGACATATAACTTTGAACATTGTAGAAAAGTATTTTAGAAGCAGTTAAAATGGTAAACCCATATTTCTTTCATCCCAGCACCATTAATTACTCTTCAGTTAATCTTATTAAGCCTTTAGAACAGCAGCTATATAAGCCATATAAGCTAGGCACTTGTATTTCCATTGGCAAACTTCCTAGGCATGTGGAATTAGGGGACTATCTAGAACTTATTTTTGTCCAGCTTCGTTTCCTTTTCAGTAATTTGCATTTATTAATGCTGAAGATAGTCAAAGCATTAATGAAGGTATGGTGCAGTGATGTAACACAGGGCTATATCAACAAAATGTTTTTTCCACATGCTTTGTTCAACTCTTTAAAAAAAATATTTACTCAAAAGAATCATTCTAGAAAGTGGAAATTTCTCCCTTTATTCAGGAAGGCAGAATATTTTTAAAAAGTTAGCTTCTTTAATTGTTTAATTCAGAGGTTGGCAAATATTTTCTATAAAGGGACAGAAAGTATACACTTTAGACTTTGCAGGCAATTTATTCTCTGCCATAATTACTCAATTCTGCAGTTATACCATGAAAATTCCTAGAAAGATAATTACTTTTGTTCTAATAAACCTTTATTTCCAAAAATAGGCAGCTGGCCAAATTTGGCTTGTAGACTTGTGGTTTCTGGGTCTCTGTTTTATTATAACTTGTTTATAAATTAAGATACAATTTACATACTTTCCTTGGATGTTTCAATCCTTTCATGATTCATTTGATTTTGCAACAATTATGAATGCTAATCTAAAAATCCGTGTAATACAGAAAACAACATCCACTAAAATCCTACTACCCATAAATAACCAATGTTAACAAAAAGTGAACATTATTTTAGAGCTTTCTCAATTCATGGGGGATTTCTTGATAGCAAACGACAGAAACAAATTTGGTTAATTCAGGCAGACATGAATTATATTAAAGGAATTCAACAGTTCAAAAAGTTATCAGGAAAGCTGGGGAGTCAGATTTGTGCGGAACCACAAATAACATGGCCCAGACAAGCTTGTGCCTTCTTAGGACACCCCCACCGGCACCATCACCATTCAGCTGCCTTGAAAATTATCACTCTGCTTCTGGATTCTCAACAATTTTAGAGGCATCTTGAATAATCCTTAGTTGACTGTGAGCCATTGTTTCACTGGATCAAGCTCTGTAGTCCTTAGGTGAAAGCAGTGCAACTGACTGGCAATATCGTGGTCTTACCACATGAACTTCAGCTGTCTTTTCATTTACAAAAACAAAGACAATTAAGTTATATTTCTAATCATTTATTTGTACATACCTATTATCGTCTCCCTGATTGTTGTAATTTCTTGATCTTTTTTCTTGTACATGAATTACGAGTCTCTCAAGGCTTTTCATCATACCATTGATTTAGATCTTAGCTCTATCTATTCTGTTCCTGGCTTTTTTAAACTTATTTATTAAATACTTAATGCATTTTAAAATTTCCAGATTGTTTCTCTGTCTCTGCAGTATCATTTTATCATCTTATAGGGAATATATATCATTTTTCCCCAAACTGCATGGTTATTTTGTCTTTTGATGTTAGAATCCTTTCTTTCTCTTTAGCTGTATGTACAATACTCTTTATACATTTTTTTCTTCAACCTCATCTTGCTTATGCCTTGTATGGGCAGTTCTGTCCAGATTTTGCTCTGGTTCTGAGCTTGGTCTACTTCCTTCCCCTTCTGGTGTTAGTCAGTCTTCTTTTGACCTAAACTTTGAGCACTAGGTGTTGCTAGAGAGTGCAAAGATGCACTGGGCAGAATTCTGGGGACTCCAGATTTTGTCTCCTCTGAGATCCTATTATATGGCTTTTGTGGCAGCACTTGCTGCATTTATTCACATGCATCTCCCAATCCTGGGAACACCAGCTTCTTCCCCCAACTTAGCACAGGGCTTGGCAGAATGGCCAGCCCTGATTTCTCTTCCTATCTCTGCAGACTCCACTCATTTCATTTCTCTACACATTGGAGAGGATTTATTTGGCTTATACTCCTTCCTCTGGGAACAAAGGTAGGAGTTGTGCTATACTAAGAAAGAATTTACCATATCTTTCTTCTTTTAGTTTTCAATTTCATGTCAGTCATTTTTTTCATTTTCCTTCATACATTTGTACCTGGAGAATTTTCAACTAAAATTGTTAATGTTACTGTTTTCATAGCTTGTTTCCATTCTGTCACGTATTTTGGAAAGACAGTTGTGTGGTACCACTTAATTTAGAAGCTGTGAAAGTTCACAATTTGTCCAAAATCTCTTTCCAGCAAGGTGATTCATATATACAGTTCAGAGACTAACTCGGAGACTGTAAGGCGGCTTCTGACTTTCCCCACCTCCTAGTGTTCATGTCCTTGTTTACTCTCCTTCCCTTGGGTATCTTCAAAACCTGTGACTTGTTTCTCACCAGTAGAACATAACTAAGGTGATAGCATGCCACCTCCGTAAGATTGTAACCTATCTTGAAGGAGACTCCCTCTTTTTGATACAGTAACTGGTCACGCTGGGAGACTCATATGGGAAGGAATGAGGGTGAACTCCAAGCAACTCAAAACTAGTAACTGAGGGCAGCCTTGAGCCAATAGCCAGAAAAAAACTGAGACCCTCAGTATCGACAGCCTACAACAAATTGAAAGCTACCAACAACCACCTGAGCTTGAGAGAGATCCTTCCTCATTGGAGCCTTCAGTTGGGACTTCAGTCCTGGCCAACACCTTGACTGCAGTCTTTTGAGACCCTGAGCACAGGACCCAGTTAGCTGTGCCAGACTCCTGACTCACAGAAACTATGAGATTATAAATGTATGTTGCTAAGTTTGTGGTAATACCATGATACATCGATATACAACTAACACAGGAACACCTGACTGTGTGACTGTAGCATATGAAACAGGTGGAACTCAACAGCAAAACATGGTATCATTCTCATCCAGACCCCCAAATCCTTGCTCTTCTTTTACAGAGTAACCATCTCAAGTATATATATTCCAGTAATTAGAAGAAATTGTTAAACATGTCATTAAACAAAGAATGGACCATAGGCTTTGTCTGGGATCAATAATGGCTGTCAAATTACTCGTCTGATCCTAGTAGCACCATAGGCTTAGCATGTTCAGCATGGTTAGTAAGGCTCTACCAAAGTGTTTAGAAGGAAACACATTTTGGTGATAAAATAGTTGTGTTCATGTCCAGTGTTTGGTATGGAAGCTGGGAACCACTTTCTCTGGGAGTATATTTGTTCAAGTAACTCTTAGCTGATTGAGATAAGGCATCAGTTTATTCAGTTGGAAAAAAGTTTCCTCAAATGGCAAATAATAAGTCAAAGTGGAAAAAAAACTCTGACATATCAGAGCATAACTTGGTTAATGAAAATAAACCATACTTCTACAATTTACGATAGTCACAGTACATCTCTGAATTTACACTCTCTTTCTGTGTGTGTTTATATACATATATACAGTGAACTGTACTGAATTTTATATATCATATAGTGAACTTTATATATAAAATGTGTACTATACATGCGTATATACATATATATTTCTTTAATTTTTATGACTATTTTTAGAGCAGTTTTAGGATTATGGAAATATTAAGCATAAGGTACAGAGATTTTTGTCTATCCTTCATGCATTGTAAGTCCTTTCTGATGTACATAAAATGAGATCCATTTAGGAAAATCTGACTGTGATACATAGAGAAAGCTTGATGGGAAAAAATAAAACATGCTTCAACAAACTTTAAAAAATAATTTGCAATATTTAGAACAGTAATTGTGCCTGCACATTAAAAAAAAGAACAACAGAAAAAAACACAAAGATTCTAGATATCTAGAGAGCTGTCATTGCTCTTGTATGGGCACAACCAGGGCAAATGTGTCTGAAGCATCTTTTGGTGAGTTGATAAAATGGTGCATGTATTTATTCCCTGCACTACAATTGTCATACTAGAAGAATGACCAATTTAAAGAGGAGTCAAAGAAGTACAGCTTTGACTAGATGACAACTAATTAAAATCACTATTACAGTAATTACAGTAATGTAAGAAATATGATGTATTAATCGAGCACCGTCCTCAGGAGGTCTTAGTGGTTCATAGGCTATTTATTTCTTTCTCTTTCAAATGTTCTGTGAAGAAGACAGCTTTGTGGGCATGTGTCTATAAATATTTTATACATTGTCAAAAACGTAAGGCCAAGAATAGATTTCTTTCACCATATATTAATTACAAAATAAACAAACACTCAGCACCTTTCAGCTTCCTAACAACATGAGATCTATCAGAAAAATGGAATTTGGAAGAAACACTTGCTTTTTGGTTAAAATAATTTAGAATAATATTTTTGGAAGGAATAAATAACTGTAACTTAAATATTAATACAGGCTATCTAGAGTGACCTGAAATTCTTGGCTCACAGTAAAGGCTGATTTTGCCAGTTTACCTTGGTCATAATTCTATGTCTTCTGATTTTGGTATTGGCAGAATTTTGTGATACTGAGATGGAACTAAACAACTCTAAAATTTAGACCTCAGTACCAGGAAAACATAGTATTTCTTTGTACAGCAAGAAGTGGGAAAAATTAGTTAATACTTTTTCTACCCTAAGATGTAATTGGATTCAGAAAAAGACTAACTTAAAGCAGGACCAGGCCTGACATATAAAATCCTCACAAGGTAACAAGAATCAGTTTGGTTTGTTCGCTGTCATTTCTCATTATAATCTTTGTCATGAGAATGGATTCATGTTGTGCCATTTTCTGTTCTTGTTACAATCTTTGTCACATGAATAAGATATCAGGATGTTAATGCCTGGCATACAGTATTGCATGTGTGATGATACTGTACAGGACTACACTGACCTTTGCAATATTATGTATTCTGATTGGTTGTTCATGTCACCTCTTTCCCACAAGTTAATAAGGCTGTAAAAAGGAGAGAACTGAAATGGCCAGCCAGTCAAATTATAGAATATTGAAAAGGTCAGAGCAGTACAGCACACAGGAAAAAAAATTATGGAATATATGGTGCATTAAAATTCTTGTGACAATGATTATAACAAGAATAGGAAAGGATACCCATTTATGTTATTTCAATCTAGAGAACCCCATAGGATGGTATCCTCGGGACAGCAATCATTTACGCATCCCTGAGTCATACATGTGAAAATATCCATTTATGCTGTTTTTTCCTTAAAAAATAATTGCATAGAAGATTTTCTACTATTCAACAAAAAAGAACATTGAAAATAAGATTTTCATCTTAGAAAAGGGGCATTAATATTGTTAACTTTTCAGTTAAGACTTTGTATTTGAGACTAAAGAAAAGGTTTTTTTTATAAGTAAAATCTGTTGTTCATATGAGGTTTATTTGGTCTATTTTTTCATGTAACACTTTTCTTTGAAATAAAATAGGACTGAATGGATTAACCTCTTTCAAGACCCTTTAGAATGTGGGACAGACTGAAAGAGCAGTTAGGAGTTTATTTACAAATTCTACATGATCTATACAAAACTTATTTTATCTTTATGATGTGTGATGTTGGTCAATACGCAAAAAATCTTTTCTTCCTCTGCATCTTCAGTGGAAGATAGTGACAAAGAGGTATAATACTTAAATCAGAAACCCTGATGTTACTGTTCTTAATTGTGCAATAATGACTACTTATTTTTAAAATTGTTTTTATGCACATTTTAAATTTTCTTATAGAACAGCTTCATTGGATTTTGTAGTCTATAAGGAGACATCTGTTTTAAACCTCAGCTTTACATTTATTTCACTAATAGAGTAAATATATTATAGTCCAAAGCTAGAGTCTGGACTCTAGAAGAAACATCCAGGATCCCAGCACCCTGTGCTCCAGTGCTTATCCAGTAGGCCTGGGGTAGAATTCAGATATACAAATGTTTATGAGGTGCCCGCACATGATTTTGATGTAGGTTGTGCCTGGAACAGTGGTATTGGTAACCTCATTTTGCAAAGAGTTAAGTGAGATCCCCAGTTAAAGCCCTATAGCTCAGACCAAGCCACAGAGGGTGGAGGAGGGCAACTCAACTTCAAATCACAATGCTTGGGTGGAGGTGAGGCAGGCAGTGGGGAGTCGTTGTTCCAGAACACAGAAGCTTAAAAGGTCTTGCACCATCCACTTATACTCACAAATAGGGTCAGATTGGAGGGCCTACCAGACAGGAATGGTCACCTGCGATAGGACATGCTTATCACTTTCACAATTTCAAGCTTGATTTTTGAGGCTGAACCAACGAGGCTGCGTTTTCCAGTCCACTGAAAGCCCAGTTTATGCAGTGAAAAGTGGCAAAGCACAACCATCTCAAGAGCAGGAATCTGAGGACATGCATTTTAAAAATCTACCCCTCCCCCCTCCAATATTGAGGAGCCTAGATTCCTAAAGTTCAAAGGAAGAAAGGAAAGACAGTGAGAATGAAATGGAGGAAGAACTAAAATCTGTGGATCCTGCTTTGGTTTTGAATCTGGACGTTTTTGAGCTTCATTGAGGGCTGAAATCCTGTCAGCTACTCTAGGTCTGTGAATTGAACTGTATGTTTGTAGGAGTGAGAGAACATTAGACTCACTCAGCTGCATGGTTCCTGGAGATGTACAAGTTCTTTTTTGAGCTGAGCAAAATGGTTATGTAATTGCATGCTTCTCATAATTATTGAGTAATTATATACTTCTTATAATTACTGAGTATTCATTGTTCTATAACTAGAACTTAATGTTACAACTAATTATATAATTACCATGTATTAATGTTGTTATCTAGGAAGCTTAGCATAAAGTGCACTTATATATTTCTCCCTGCCATGCCATTTTCAAAGCAAGAAATAGTGTTTGTTTTTTGTTTGTTTTACAGCTCAAAATTTCCTTCAAAAACAAACAAGCAAAATGCAATGGAGAAAACTTCACCAACATTATAATCATACACATTTACTTATTTATTTTGTATTTGTCCCTGGCTGAAAATTTGTAAAAATATATTCTCATGGCTTAATTTTAGAATTTCCATTGTTGCTTTGCAAATTTCATTCTTTTATAAGACCTGCACAGTTATGCTACTTGAGAGTCAATTGAATATCTGCTTGAGTCTATAGGACAAGCTGACCTTTTTGAAAGTTTACAGTTGAGCATGTTAATGACAGCAGAGGTACTTCCAAGGAGCTCAATATCATGGGGACAGGAGATCTTCCCATCCTGACCATGTAATTGATCTTAGGCAATGGTTAGGATGTTCACATTTAATCTTAACCAGGTTTCTTGAGTGCAGGAATTATGTCTTGTGTACTTGGGGCATGTTCTCGTCAGTGCCTAGCAAAGCCTTCTCCTTGCCTGCAGTTGGAGCTCAATAATCCTCAGTAGAAGCAAGTTGACTAGTTGTAAAGAACCTACGAAAGCTAAAATGGCATAAATTGGAAATGTCTTTTTAGTGCATAATGAAATTATCAAAGGCTGCTTTGTGGGTTTCATAACGTCTTGCTAATATGTATTACACATATAGAGGAGTGCATTATCTACTTCCATTTTAGGACCTTGAAATCACTCTTTAAGCTATGAATATGTCTTTATCTGCTTTTACTGAAAGTGAGTAGAAATTATCATTGTCATGCTTTAGCCCACAAGCACTGCTTATTTCTTTTGAAATAAACTACTTCTTTGGACATGCCAATTTTGGGTCCAGAGTAATAGATTATATGATGCCACTAAGGCTCTCTTCTGCTCATGGAAAAAACTCCTGAGTATTTTGTAACAGATTTTCCAGTGACTTCCTCCATCCCCAAATTGTTATAAGTATCTTTTTAAATAACTTTTTGTATGTTTTTAAAATGTGTTGGACCTACCCACATTTCAAGAAAATAGTCAAGTAATAACCAGATATCAGAATCTCTTTTGCATGATTTGATCTTCAATAATTTCAGTTTGAAATATAATCTGATGGGACAGTGGCACATTGGTAGGGGATGAGATTAGTGCTGCTTTGTTCATTGAAAAACCTTAGAATTTTGATTAATAATACATTGTTAGGTTGGAAGGGGTAGAGAATAGGTAGGCAATTGCTACTGAGAAAATGAAATACAGGGTGTAAAATTCTTAATCACTTGCTAGTTCTAAATGGCTAGAATGTATCAATTGTATGGATTACAACAAAAACAATAACATCATTCCTAGCTGCTGTTTATGAGCAACTATTATGTGCTGGATATGATAAAGAAATCAAGAAATCATCTCACTTCATTTTCACAATAACACTGCAATGTAAATACTGTATTATCATTCCCAGTTCACAGTTGAAGGACTAGATATTCAGAGATATTAAATAAATTAGCAAAGAGTACATTACTAAAGAATACAAGAACATGTTCAAATGCAGGACTTTCTGACAACCAAATTTATGTTCTTTCCTTTGCACTATACTTTGCTACTAAACTATGTTAAAATATAATGTTTTTGTAAATATTATAAACATTGCATTTTGTATACTATACGATGCAAGATCACTTTTAGTATGATGCCATCTTTTACTTTTTAAGCATTTGTTCAATAAAGATTATATCAGTATCTGGAGATCTTGCGAGTATGCTTGTTCTTCCCTTTGAAGCTCAATATCATGTGCTTTTTAAATTCATTTCTCTATATCTGCAGAAATTGTATGTGAAAGATTAAATGTACATATAATAAAAAGTGATGTTATATAGGAAGAAGGTTATTTGAAGTAAATATTGGTGCTCTTTTAAAGAAAAAATCTCACTCTGTCACCCAGGCTGGAGTGCAGTGACACAATTGTAGTTCATTGTAATCTCAAATTTGTGGGTTCAAGTGATTCTTCCACCTCAATCTCCTGAGTAGCTAAAACTACAGGGTCATACCACTGCGACTAGATAATTTTTAATTTTTATTTTATTTTTATTTTTATTTTTTTATTTTATTTTATTTTTTTTAGAGATGAGGTCTTGCTATGTTGCCTTGCCTGGGTGGTACTCTTAATCATTCATTTTTCTGTTTTTTAAGAGTTATTGTATCATTTCTAAAATTGACAAAAATTAAGCAACATTTAAAAAAATCGTATCATAAATTTTTCAGGAAAGCATCTAATATAGAAAAGTGTTACAATTTTCATTTGTAGCCCTTTTCTTATTTTAACCCTAATTTCTGACTCTTAACCTGAAATTAAACCTAATGGTGTAAGAGAGAGATAACACTGTTATTAGGCAGCAATATTTTCCTGCATTGTGGACTGATGAGATTTAAGAATGGATTTGCTAAAGCTTTGGAAGGAGAGTGGTGGTGGGAGCAGGGTGAGGACATATAGAGAGTGACTCTTTTATATAGCTAGGCAGCTTCTGCATTTTCTCATAAAGCTAAAAATATTAGATCTTCTGGTCAAAGTGGACATATAGTACCTCCCATACCCAGTTGCTTTTCAGGATATTCTGACTAATTCTAATTTAAAGAGGTGTTAGATAGAAAGAAATCCACCCACATTTCAAGCAAAGTGAACAGAAAATACCTCAGTTTGTGATATATACAATATCTGACTAATATGTCTGAGTATAGTACGTGTATCCAGAACCATTCTATTTGAGGAATAATGTATTATTTCTTCCTGTCTGCATATCCAAAAAAATTCAGGGATTTTTACTGGAAAAAGAAAACTCAAAAAAGTATAAACAACTCATCAAGTAATCAGTTTCTACATTTGTGCAATATTTTTACTTATATGCTTGATACTTGTGATATGGCTTTATCCTACAGTTATCTAAGAATATTCCTCAAATATTTTGATTGCTGTGATGAATGAATTGGCCAGGTCAACCCAGATAACACTTTTGTTCACAAGATAATAAAATCCAAATATGTGCATTGATAGAAGCACGTGTAATGCCTCTTAGAGTGGTAAAGTTACAGACCTATTTGGTACAGTATATTTAGAAACTCAAAAAAAAAATACTCAAATAATATCAGGAAAGAATTCTTAAATATGTATTTATTTTAACAATTTTCTTTTTTAATCAGTAGGTAATAATTACACCCTTCTGAATGTCACAAAAGTCATGTACAGTGGAGAAGAGACAAACCTTTGGGTGCTCATGGATGGGCTGGTTCCTTTTACCAACTATACCGTACAAGTGAATATTTCAAATAGCCAGGGCAGCTTGATAACTGATCCTATAACAATTGCAATGCCTCCAGGAGGTAAGTCTATGCAAATGTTGGCTATCGAATTTTATATAAATGCCCTAGAATTAAGTGACCATTGAATATCTTATTTGTTTTTACAGGTATTTTATTTTATAACTTAGAGGCTCAATTATATTTCTGGTTCTTTTGATTGTTGTTGTTTCGCTTTCTGTATTCAGATTCTTTAATTGATGGTCTTTTACTGTTTTGCTGAGACTGCTTTCATCCATCTCACACTGTGTGTGTATGTGTGCCTATATATCATACATACACATATCTCTCTGGATTTCTGCATGTTAAGAAAATTGGGAAATGCTTTTTGTTCAAGACTTTACTTAAAGCCAAAATTTATATTTGCAATTTGAGTTTCCATTTTCTACTGCAGATGGTTTTCATTCCAGGTGTTCTAAATAACCAGTTCAACTGTATACTTCAAGTACTTCATTTGGCAAAAAAAGGCAGGGTGTAGACGATAGAATAGGAAATTTCCATTTGCATTACTGAAAAACACCTTTAAATTCCTGATCCTAATAATTACAATTCAGCAGGGCCACATTCATGTGTGAAATGTGATACAGTCTGGATATTTTTATTTTAAATATTTCTATAAAAATCAACCTATTCACAATCGCCATTATTTTGATGTGCCATCAGCTTCACCATGTTTTAACTCGTTGTGGGAAATAATCACATTGAGGAAAACCCCTCTAGGGTTGACATGGATGGCCCTTGAACAGAAAGCATGCCTAACAATGTTAAGAGCATGATTCTCCATTGAGTGCTAAAGAATGTATGTTTTCTGAAAATCCTGAAAGCAAAGGACCGCAGGATATCCAGTGTCTGCCCTGTAGCCCATCTCCCAGGAATGAGTGCATTCTGGACTAAGGGAGAATGTCACAATCTTATATCAGCAATCTGAAGGGCAGGTTAACCCCACTTCCAGTTATGAAGAGTGTAAGAACAGAAAATGTCTTATCACTGGAGAAAAATAAAGGAAATCTTCAGGTTGTATGGAACCACTCCCCTGCAAAAAAGATTCATTACCTGTTGTATCATAAAATCACTCACTATTATCTACCTTTTATACCATTATTAAAATTAATGAATTGATGTTTACTAAAACAGTTGAAACTCTACATGTCAGAAGCTACATTACTTAAGAAAAGAATGCATAAAAGAAACTTTTGAGGCTGATCAACTCAGGTTAGTATCATATTTATTAAGAAAATAATTTTAAAAGGGAATTGAATTTAGATATATTTATTTAAAAATTGAGACTGGAACACAAAATAAAACAAACTCCCTAAGATAAAATGAACCTTAGGTGTTCATATCTTCATTTTTCACTTCAATACACATGCTACGAAGGATAGAAGACTGTGATGACTCTAAACCCTAGTATATAATATCCTTTATTCAGATTTAGAAATTAAAGAGTAATCAGTGCCATAATGGAGATTTTTAAGTTATATAGTCACACCTTTTCTACAGGATATATACAATATTTAATAAGCATGTTTATTTTATGATATTTATATGGATTTAAACAGTTTGTGATTTACAGTAATTTATAATCATATTCATAAAACAGGGCAAATTTAATTAATTGTTTATGTGTTGAGGAATGTATGGTCTAATAATTTGTTATGTATACATATATCATGATTCAATTAAAAATAGCTAGCTCCTACTGCTAACTGAATATGCGTTATATGAATATACCTGTCAGTAAAAGGGTTAATATTATGCAAACAGGAAGAAACTAAAATACTGTTTTATAGTGGTGCTGTCAAACTGAGTAAACTGTTAACTGAGGCTTATCTTCATCTTCGCTCTGTGGATGCTTATCTGTGTCATTACCATAATGCACTGCAGGCCCACACTCTCTGGGCCTGATGCAATCCTTCACTTTATGTATTCAAAAATCTAGAATTTGGGAGTCAGTCCTTCACCAAAGAGGAAGCAGATGTCTTCAAAGACACACAGTGATTCGCTAAAATTTATTATGGCCATTAGAACATACTTTCTTTTTTCATTAAATTGTTGTTGATTACAATTAGGAAACTTATAGCATTAAAATTATCTTTTTTATGACCTTGTGGCAGTTTAAAGGTGATACCTCATTGATTAAATAGGTTTTAGTTCATGCTTCCTTTTACTTAATGATCTGAAAACATATTATCCTGATTTACACATAAAAATCATGCTGAAAAGCATGTGGCATTCACTAGAATATGTGTGTTTAAGTAGAATTAAATTAGTACTGAGAGTTATTAAAGAAATCTTCCATGCCTTTGTCCAGTGAACTGTGTTTCATTCTGAAATGAATAATAAATGAACCAATATGCTAGGCGAACCAACTTATGGGCAGAATAGGTTCTATATGCTATTTACTTTTCCATTATATTTGGATAGCTATCATTATTGCCAATTCCTTGATTTCAATATTAGATCTCTAATATGGTGATGTTGAAATCCTAGTATCTTTCAATGCTGGATAATGCAAGATTTGTAATGATAATATCCTTAGCTATGCTTCTTTTGCATAGTTTTAAAACATAATAATAAAATAATTGGGCAAAACAAAATGCTCTTTTTTACTTCACCAAATATATGCTATCA
Source organism: Mandrillus leucophaeus (assembly GCF_000951045.1). NCBI lineage: Eukaryota > Metazoa > Chordata > Mammalia > Primates > Cercopithecidae > Mandrillus > Mandrillus leucophaeus. The sequence continues at coordinate 3,805,338 of NW_012103243.1, forward strand.
AATCTGACCTGGAAAATCCCATTTACCCATTTAATCTGGCCAAATCCTTCTCATTTTTTAGGCTCGAACCTAGAAATTGTTCCATCAGAAAGTCATCTTTTGCCAGCAGAGGCTGAGATAGGACCTTTCTGTATCCCAGACAACAGTTACTTTATACTCAAATTGCCTGTTTAATCTGTCACAATCACTGGTTATACGATTCTATAGAGTAGGAACTGTTTCTTACTCACATTTTTATCTTCAGTGCCTAGACTAAACCTGACACATGGTAGGTGCATAATGAATAATTGCTGAATGAATAAATTAGTCAAGATTGCTTAACTACTAGTTTAAAATTTTAAGCTTATCATTGCTCAAGCCCGCCAGGCCTCATCCCAACCTGAGCAACCTTGTATTTTAGCCAGCTGTGAAAATGTGACATTCTCTCTACACCATTGTCCAATGTAGGAATGCTCTGGTTATGTAGATAAAATTGGGAGCTCAAACTATAAGGAGGGTGAGTGTATTGGAGGTAAGAAATATTCTCATGTTACACCAACTCATCACTCTTTTATTCTTCCCTATAGTGGTTATTTTTCTCAGGTGAGCATAGAATAAACAATCCTTAGTTTAGGTAGGAATTTGGAAAGGAGAGGCGAAAGGGTCATACTCCAAAGAATTTTACCAGGATACATCATCTCTTAATTGATGGTTAGGACACATCTTATTTGCCATCTTAATAAGAAAAATACCTCTATTTTTCTGATGAGAAAAAAATATATAATCAAGAATATGATAAACACAAGTTATTTGAAGATAGAAATTAAAGCAAGAAGATGGTGCTACTAATAATTTAGCACATAGATGAACAGTGGCAAATCCCAATTAACACACATTTTTTATTTGAAAACTTCAGTTTAAATATTATTTGGATAACAGGAGGAGCGTCTCTCTTTTTTCTAATTATGTAGCAGATCCTTCCCTACTTCTGCTCACTCAAGTTTTTTGTATTTCTACAATTACTATATTTTTAGGTTGTTTGTAATAACATAATGCTCATATTTGGCACTAAGGTACTCTTGGAAATAAAGAATATATTTAATCAGAGCTCTTGAATAGCATTATGGTACAGGTTCAAGAGTTCTAGGAAAGGAATTAAAAAAATAAAAACGAATCCAAATGTTAATCCATAAATATGAAACTTTCCTATGGCCTTTACCCCTTCAAGGTCTGGAGTTACTAATGGGGTTAGGATTTCAACGCTTAATGGGGCTCAGTGCATTAGTGTTTTGTATGCATGGAATTCAGCATTCAGTTTAATAAGTGGTTGACATTGGTGATGTCCCTTAATTTGCTTAAATCTAATTGGCTCTTTTATCAGTCAAACCTGTATGGATTGGCAATTGATCAGAAAGGGTCAGCCATGACTCTGCATGTAGTTAAATGATGGAAGCACCAGTTAAAGTCGCAGTTGCATGATAATAAGCAAAAGAAGAACAAATGAGCTTAGAGGAGGAAGGCAAAGAAGCTTAGAAGTTTTGCAGGATCTTCAAGTTCAGAACAAAGGCATTATAGAGTATATAAATTTTAAATACACTGCATTTTGCCTCCAGACTTAAACCTTTTTTTTTCCAGATGAACTGAAATCTTGTCTGAAACTGTCTTTGTTACATCAAAGAACTACTCAGAAAGCTAAAAGAGACAGAAGAAGCATAAAAGGGCATAGTTTAAAATGATTAGTGACACATTCCATACTGACGAGCTGGAAACAGATTTTTTATGAAAGTTTTATATTATTCCAAAAGGAATAATTCTCTTCTGTTTATCTTTTTCTGAACTGCTTTATTGTAACAGTGAAAGGAACTTGGAGCCGCCCTGGTTTGTGAACCTAATCCAGTTTTCCTCTGATAATAAATAATTTGTCATTTGTACTTTTAAATTGATGAGAATTATTATAATCGACAGAGAGTATAAAATACTAGGCTTGAGAAACCTATTTATTTTCCCCAATGTGTTATTAGAAAACCAAAAATTGAAAAAGGCAAAATGGTTGTGAGTAATTTGTTTTACAGGGTCTTTTCGTCTGTCTCTCCTTCCCTGAACCCCCTCCCCACCTCTCCCCCTAAAATATCAATGAGAAAAAAATAAAAAAGAAAACCATTAGGAATTAAAACTGAGGCATAAGCATAGACTTTGTAGTCCTAGAAACATGGATTTAAATCCACCTCTTTCACTCACTGCTTGAGTGACTATGAGCAAATTTGCAAATATAACTGAGCCTCAGTTTGCTCATCCATTAAAGAGGCTGATTGGTAATTCCCACATCAGGTGGAGGATTTAACAACATAATATATGTAATGTGTTTAGCGTATTGCCTGTCTTGGTAAACATTTGGTGCTTCCTACCTCATTTGTTCTATTTTCCTACTAAGACTCTTTTTGGGGGCCTGGAAAATTCCCTACAGAAAAAGTAAGTAAAAAAAATCTGTCTTTCACATAGACTGCAGAGACCAGAATAATTTCATCTTGCTACATCCCTTTCCTTTCCTACACTTACTCCTTAACATGTTGACATACGTATGGTCAGGCCAATAACCCTGCTAAGGGGTGGTTGTGATGCATATTAGATGATGAAGTAAGCAGGAAGCATGGGAAGTGACTTTCTTTTTGAAATATCTTCAGCCTCCTCTTCCATGACCTCCAGATCATAATTTGTGAATGATTTCTTACATCAAGCTCTCATTGCTTATCTTGGGATTTCACATTTTTTCTTAATAAAATTCTTCTGTGTTTATAAAGAGTTCCTTATTGAATATAATTATGACTTTTTAAAAAATATCTATTATCTATATATTTTATTCACAAATACTTTTTTTACATTGTTAATGTTAGACAAAAGCAAGTAATTTGAAATTTTATTCTAATAGCTTTTCACTTTTTCTTAATTGTCCTCAAATACATATATTTAAAAGTTACATCTTGGAATTCAAACTTTTTTTCAATTTTCACTAAATAGCAAAGTTTAGTAGTTGTTCAGCCAATATGCTTTTGAATAACTGAATAAAATGTTTGCTTTTAAAAATATTAGTATATGATTTTTGCCCAGTAATACCACTAAAGGAATAATATATGAATGACTAACTTTTTTGAGCTTGAACTACTGAATTCCATTGTGTTGAGAATTTAAGAGCTGGAATATTCTTTCAAGTATTGCTATATAACAAGCTACTCCAAAAATTAGCAACATAAAACAATCAGTCTGTATTATTTCTCACCTGATTGTATGAGTTGTCAGCATGGTTCTTCTGGCTTAAGGAAGCTGGACTGGGCTTTTTCAGAGTTCCCGGGGAAAACTCAGGGTTTCAAGCGTCAAGCCCCAGTGTGCAAGCCCTGAAAACTTTTGCTTGCCTCAAACTGTCCAAAGCAAATTTCTTGCCCAAGTCAAAAAGCATGCATGCTGGAATGTATGATTTACTGGAGCCTGATAATTTATCAGTCTTCCATAAATGTTTAAATGATTGGTTTTTAGATCGTGTATGTATGTGTGTATATGTACACACACATACATGCAAAAAAAAATATTTTTTTTCTTTTAAATTAGTCCTGTTTTTGAAATAATGATGTACTAGCACCAAAAATAATGACGAAAGTAGTTTACTAAATTTTTCCTGAAAAAGATACAAAAAAATCTTTCCGTCTACAAAAAACTAAAAAACTAGCCGGGCGAGGTGGCGGGCGCCTGTAGTTTTAACTACTTAGGAAACCGAAGCAGGAGAATCACTGTCTCTTATACACATCTAGATGTGTATAAGAAATCAACTTAGTACAATGTCAAGATGCTACTTTTTAAAAAGAAAATTAATATTTCTCAAAAATGTAAAAGTTTGCTTGCCAAGTACAGATATAG
>NW_012103243.1:3811442-3813160 GCF_000951045.1 Mandrillus leucophaeus
AAGATTACCATAGCAGTGTAAAAATACATAATATAAGACCCTCTGGAGGCGTGTTTATAAATTTGTGTATTTAATTTTCTGTTTTACCTATCATTTTATTTTTTATTTTTAAATAATTCTGGCTTTTATATTATGTTTAGGGGTACGTGTGCAGACTTGTTACATGGATATATTGTATGATGCTGAGGTTTCAGGTATGAGCGATCTTATTGCCCAGGTAGTGAACAGAGCACCCAACAGTTTTTCAGTTCTTTGCTTTCTCCCCCTTTCCGCCTTCTAGTAGTTTCCACTGTAACCACCAATTTCAATTAACTTACCTATTGTGACTGGTGGTTGAACACTTAATTGAAAATAATGATTAAAACAGAACATTTAAAAAACCTAAATATATATTTAACGTGACTTTAATTTAGAACACATAGATATATTTATCCATGTTATATAGGACCAAGTTGTTTTCTTGGAGTGTTAATTTAGTATTTCTAAGTCCAGCATATTTGCTACAAAAACCACACCCATAATGCATAGTTTGATTTCCACTTTGAAAACTCCTTTAAAAGGAGATCAAAAATTTAGGGATAATTAAGGGAGAATCTAATTACAGAATTTTTCAGGTTTTTGTAATTTCCTAAGTCTTTGAGTTATTTTTCCTGCATGAATTTCACAGTATTGTTTTCTTAAGTCCTCACTGAAAGTTTTTCAAAGCAGTAAATTTTCATAGAAAAAAGTTTCTGCTAACAGTGTTCATCAGTTTAAGCATTATTTAATTAAATGACGATAATAATGAGAACCACAATTGACATCACAGGTTTAAAAAATACAACTGACTCTTGGTGAGTGTATAATTCTACCTGTGACTGCAGAATGTTGCCCTTGAACTAAAGACTAGTCAACTATCCATCTCTGAAATACAGAGTAAATTTTTTATTAATCCAGCAAGTCAGATAAGAATAGGCAGGTAAGACCGGCCGCGGTGGCTCACACCTGTAATCCCAGCACTTTGGAAGGCCTAGGAGGGCGGATCACCTCAGGTCGGGAGTTAGAGACCAGCCTGACCAACATTTTTAGTAGAGACAACCTTGTCTCTACTAAAAATACAAAAAAAATTAGCCGGGCATGGTGGCACATGCTGTAATTACAGCAACTCTGGAGGCTGGGGTAGGAGAATCTGTTGAACCCAAGAGGCGGAGGTTGCAGAGAGCCAAGATTGTGCCATTGCACTCCAGCTTGGGCAATAAGAGCGAAACTCCGTCTTAAAAAAAAAAAAAAAAAAAAAAACTTTCCTTACTTGACAGTTAATTTTGACATTTTATTTCAGTATAAAGATCAAGAAATGTATGTCAATAGATTCTTGTTTAAACTGTTTGTAGCTCCCTACTGGAGGGAAAATTCTGATCTCCTTTTATATGTAGGTGATTAAAAAAAAAATCTTAGTTATTTCTCAAATCTAGGGCTTGAGTATTCTGATTTCTGCTTGTAACTCTGAGCTGTGAGAGTAGAAACTGTGTGTACTTTGTATATCTTTTGTAGCTCCAGTGTCTAGCATAAAATATTTGCTGAATAAATTGCCAGAACCCTTCGTGGCAGTGATAACTTGGAAAATAATCCTAAAGTTATCTTTTGCTATTGCTGTGTCTTTTACTTGGATAAACATTTTCCAGGATTAAATTCAACATTTAGGGTTGTTTAATTCATCCTAAAATCATTTTTAGTCCTGT
>NW_012103243.1:3813425-3842010 GCF_000951045.1 Mandrillus leucophaeus
TACTTGTGCCATGTTGGTGTGCTGCACCCATCAACTCGTCAGCACCCATCAACTCGTCATTTACATCAGGTATAACTCCCAATGCAATCCCTCCCCCCTCCCCACTCCCCGTGATAGGACCCAGTGTGTGATGTTCCCCTTCCCGAGTCCAAGTGATCTCATTTTTCAGTTCCCACTTATGAGTGTTATTTTTTTATTTTTTTCAGGGTCTCTAAGAGAATTAGGGGCAACTAGAACTGGCTCAAAAAACAAGTATAGACCAAAAAGCAAAAGAGTTAATAAATAAGAATTGCAAATACAAACTCTATTGAATCTTGCACTTTCTTGATGCATTGTAGCACGGACAATCATAAAATATTCTATGTGTTTTGTTTGTTTGTTTGTTTTTCTTTTTGTTTTTTTGAGACAGAGTCTCGCTCTGTCGCCCAGGCTGGAGTGCAGCAGCACGATCTCGGCTCACTCTATGCCTTTTAAAATCAACTTAGTACAATGTCAAGATGCTACTTTTTAAAAAGAAAATTAATATTTCTCAAAAATGTAAAAGTTTGCTTGCCAAGTACAGATATAGAGCCCGTCAATGTGTGTTTTCTGTTTTTCATCTGCTCTGTATTCACTTTGATTTATTTGAAATATATAAATAGAAATATTAATGTGCAGATGGCAATGCGATATCTTAAAAATCAAGAGTACAAAGGAATGGAAATTTAAAAAATAAATGTAGGTTAGCAGCTGAAATAAACAATAGGCTAACGTGGTATATTACCTTATTCAGTGGGTAGAGTGAAAGATGAGATTAACTGCTTTTTATAATGTAAAAGCCACAATGAAGATATAGGATGGTGAGGAATAGCATTCTTTGAAACGACAACATTCTACCACATAAACAGATGGTTTGTCTTTACCTTCAGTATATTAAAAGCTACACAATTTATATTACAGCCAGTTCATATGAATCTTTAGAATAGTTGTGCATAATGTTTTACTTCTGTGTATATCTTCCAAATGTGCTGCTATTTTTTCCTTGGAAAAATCAACCCGTTGAAAGTAATAAAGTAAAAGAATTCAACAAATAAAAGTATTTAAATTCTTAATAAAATAAATAGTGTGCTTTCGAAAACACATACCAGGCCACTTAATTTAACCCACACCTTCTCCCAGGTATGTTATGAGAATAAAACCAAAGGATTTATGACTGTCTTAAACATGCTCTCAAATCCTTTCCTGAAAAGTGTTACCTTTACTTTTTTGGAATTGGTAGTTGAACCTGCTTTGTGTGTGTGTGCACGTGTGAGCAGGTGTATGTTTGTAATACTACATATCGTAAGTCAAAGAGACGGATAAATTCCTGTTTCATAATTTGTGGATAATTTTTTCACTTTTTGTATTCACCATTTTGACAATGAACTTCCTGCTTATAAAAACACCTTAGAAAGAGACTAACTTCTGAGCTATGGAGAAGAGGGAAGGGAACTTTGAAGTGTGCTTACTATGGACTCAACAAGCCTCCAGCAATGGACTGCCAGCTCTCCATATTTGCATACTCTCATGTGGATTATATAGAAATACACATGCCCATATACACAATTAAGTTCTATCTTTAAAGCATCCTGGGGCAAGAGAGAGAGCTTGAAAAAAAAAATTAAAATCACATCTTTTTCTTTTTTACCAGGGGAGAGGGGTGGGAAATATTGTTCCTTTAAGTTCCATTGATATTTTCTAACTCTCATTTTTAAAAAGAAAAAGTACAATTCATTTTCTTTTTTTTTTCTTGGAAGAAAGCTTTATCCATAACTTAAAACTTTAAAAAATTATGTCTGTCTGACTGACACTGCAGTCTAAAAGCAACTTGAAGTTTTATTTGAGTTCTTATAGTGCCCTAAAGAAATTTTTGCTTTATTTCTTAAAAATAATCTCGTTCCTTATTTTTACATAGACAGACTGTATGCCTGACTTGCATAAAATTCTATGAACATTTAGCTGCCTATATTAAATACTCACAAAGAAGTGAGAAAATTCTTAACATGTCTTAGATACATAGAGACCATATTTCCAATCTCTTTTCATCAGTAGCATCAAGAGAATCCCTTTTTGTATCTCTATAAAGGCATATAGACCACCCAGAGTCTAAAAGAAAACTTAAAGACCTAAGGAAGAATAGATTTTGACAACAGTAGGTAAATTCACTTAAAACCACTATGATTTTCACAGTTATTAATTAATTCGGACAAATGAAACTAGAAACATAAGGGTATCTAATACGTACTTTATTAGATTAATCCCTCTTACACTTTGATGACCATTTTCGAATGTATACTATCTTTCATTTCTATTTAAATGTTTCATATGCATGTATCATGTCTTATCTACTAGAGTATAAATTCATGGGGAAGACAAAATGAATGGGTTGGGTGCGGTGTCTCACACTTGTAATCCCAGCACTTTGGGAGGCCGAAGTGGGAGAATCACTTGAGACCAGTCTGGGCAACATAGTGAAACCCCATCTCTTTTAAATTGAAAAAAGAATAAATAAAATGAAAAAAAAAATGAATGGGTAAATGGAAGTAGACAGAGGAGTCACAGCTGATCTCCCTATTTCTCTCTTTCTCTATCCCTCTCACCATTTACCTTGGCTCAGGCATATAATAGGATATTAGTAATGATTACTATCATGGTCTTGTCGAGTGCTAGTGGCCTGGTGTTATTTTTCCACCCAGCATACCTTCACCCTTTCTTTTGATGACAGGGCTCCAATTTCCCTCTCAGCACCCTGGGCTCTTTTAAGCTCAGAACATGTGCTGTGTGTGAAGTTGACTGCATCACAAGGTCTGACCAATGAAGATATTGTATTCTCCTGACCACAGTGATTTTTTTCAGGAGTGACAGGCATTCCAATCAAAGCCACTGAACTGCAGTAAGTCAGTACAGTCAACAGAGGCATGTCTCTTGCCCTGTATTTGAATATGGGATTCAACTCAATCTGCTGCCAGCCGTGTTGCCCCTCAGAGTCTGAGAAATTTAGCCAGCAAGGAAAAAAGCAGAGTGGGTGTGAGAGGAGGTAGACTAGATTCTGATGACATCATTTGATCCTTTGAATCTAGCACTGCCAAAACCCAGCTCTTTCCCTGGAGTTTTTTTTTTTTTTCTCCTTTGATTACAGTAGCCCATTATCCCTTTCGTTGTTTAAGCCTCTGTGTGTTGTGTTTTCTGCCACTGAAAACAAAAGCATTTGCCACAATGCTTCAGAGAAAGGAAAACAAGTAGAGAACATTTAGAGAAGTCTCATCACTTCCTGAAAATCATGCCAAATGCTCAACCTAACATATGTGTTTAGCTTTTTCTTGGCCTCTCAAATTAGGAAACCTCAGGAAGTAAGCTGGATGTGAAATGAGAAAATATTTTCTAAAACCATGAAATGGCTGATTCCGTTCTGAAGGGTCTCCTCAAAGTCATTTTATTTGACAATCTTCTGAACTGTTTCTCCACTATTTTCAGGTCTCAGAGCCCTGAGTTCTAGAAATAACTCTTATGCTAATTAGTTGTTTGGTCTGACTTAAGTAACTTTACCTGACTATGATGTTGGTCTCTTATCTCTAAAATGGCAGATGTGAAATAGATCAGCAGTATCCATAGTGTGATCCCAGACAGGGAACGTCAACATTCCTGGGAATTTGCTTGAAATGCCACTTCTCAAATCCTACTCTCAACCTACTTAACCAGAAATTCTGAGGGTGGGGCCAAGCAATCTGTGTTTTAACAGGATTCCATTACCAACTCCAAGGCCACTGGGTGCCTTCACAAGTTTGAAGACCACTGAGCTAGGCCATCTTTAAAATACTTTCAAAGCAAAAAGTATATGATCTTGTCTATAAGACACATTTTATAACTGAGACACATACTGAGGGGAAAATAGGTATAATAGGCCTCCATGCTCAGCTGGTCTTTGACTATATAAGTTCCATTCTTAGGGCCAGAGGTCTTTCCAATGTAAGAAAGCTGTCATGTTGCTCACAATTTTCCTGAATGGGCCAGGAACAGATACCAAAGATAACCAGTTCCAGATGTTGAGTCCTACCTGTGGCACCAGAAAGCAACAGGCGTGCTGTTTTTTGCACTGAGGAACACTAATCAGCCTTACTGTGAAGACACTGTCAGCTAAATTTCCTCTGCTCTTCATTTTCTTCACAGAACATCTGTTATAAGAAACTCCATGTAACTAAAACCTGAATCTTTCCCCCCTGGGGAATTTTCTTTAATGAGCCTCTAGTGGCTACATCTCTAGGGTTTTGAAAAATGTTTCCTCAAGTCAGTTACATCTTCATCCTGGATTCTAGGGTTTGCTGTCTATTGGACCTCATAGCTAAGATTTTTCCTTCTAGGAGTTCACAGACACAACTCCAAAGTAGGCTGACATACTGTCCAGTACCTGGAGAAAAATTAAGATCATGTAACTTTTTATTTGCTAAAAAGAGATTTTTGATGTTGTGATCACTCATACCAAGATAGCATTTATTAATATTATGTGCAGGTGTGGTTTTGCATATATTAACTCATTTTATTCTCCTCACAAACCCTGTAAGGAAAGTGCTATTATTATCCCTATTTATACACAAGGAAGTTGAAGAAACAATATTGGCTTGCAACTAGTAAAGGTCATGTTACTAGTAAAAGGCAGAGACTGTATTTAAATCTAGAGACTGACTATAGAAGCCTAGTTTTGAGTCACTATACTCTATTGTTTATTTCTTCTACTGACTGTTCCTATGATCTTTTGGCAGAAGCGACACAGATTTTGAGTCCCCACTAATCAGTGCAGATCTGAAGAGGTGACTTGACTCTATAGTAGTGTCAAATATAATTTTAAGAGTATTGTTGGTTGAACTAGTAGGTTTTTAAATCTTGTTGCAGATGACCTGGAGAACTGTCCTCAATGACTATATAACCCATGCTCTAAAGTTTATAATGTCATAAGAGAAAAAAAATGTAGGTAAAACATGTTTACAGCCTTACAAAAAAAGCATTAAGCAGAAGCAATATTATGTTGTATGTGCCCTGTGTGGAGAAGGCAAAGAAACCAACCAGTTAGACCCATCCTTTGCTAGTATGGATATGAGTACTTAACTTGCCCACCAACTATTTTGCCCAACTTCCTTCATATTTACCCATGAACTTCTATTATAAATTTTAATTAAAAGAAGATAATGTTAAAATAGTCTTTGTATTTATCTATTTAGGAGAAAATATTTATAATTTTTGTGAAAATATTATTTCTTTTTCTGCACTTTTAGCTCTCAAATGACTTGCGAGTTATAACGTACATTTCTTTATTTGTATATTATATCACAGTTCTTTGGTTTGTGATCAAAAATTTAGATTTTCTGATTTGATTTGCTCTTGTAGAAGCTTTTTTATAGGTGCAGCATAGAAAATGTCGTTAGAACTTGTTCAAATACATTTACTCAAAACATTAGTGCGTAATAGTGGTGTCATTATTTTTCATTATTAAGTTGTCCTTTCTTTGGACTTATGTTAAAGTTGAATTCTTTGTGATAATGACTTCCACATCTCAAAAAAAAATGAATAGCATGATCTTCTGATTGTACACAGTTTGCACTATTGTGAAGAGATTTAACTAATCTAATAGTATTAATTTTGAAAAATTAACAAACTTTCTTAAAAGAGAGCAAGAAAACTTATATTTGTAAAAGTTAATGAAAGAAAGAATCTTTTTCTTTCTGTACTAATACAATTTTCTGTGAACAGTTGAAAAAACACTAGAGTCAGGTGAACACACTTATTCACAAGTGGAATATTCTAGAAATAAGCCTTGTGAACAGTGTGAGTATGTCGGAAAATTGTTCACTGGAATGGCCACAAAATGACCATGTGTGACCTCTGGGCCATAAGAAAACGGGAATAATTTCCTCATCAAAATCTGAAGTTGAGAGCATGACCACAGGAAAAAGCTTAAATCTTATTCCCATGGTTGATGCTATAAACCAAGTAAGCATATGTCTTAGACTGTGCATTTGTAAAGCACAGTGTCTATCAAAATATCACAATTCAACTTATTCACCACTTGCCATCCCCAGCATTTTCATTTCCTGATTGTGTGACCTTGAGAAACTTATCCCCTCTCTAAGCCTCATTTTGCTCATCTGGGAAGGGGTTTCATAATTACAGAACTTTCCTCAATGGGTTTAGACAAGGAATAAAGAATGTATGTGCCCTGAGATCAGCTGCCACATTAGGTAGCTGCTCAATTCTTTGTTTAAAGGACATAAAGCATGATATATAAATACAAAATATACATAAGCTATCACCATTAGGTTGAAAATTAACCTGTAAACATCTAAATTTTTATCTTCCTTGATGATTCCAACAGCTGTCTCTAAAACTAAGTGTAAGCAAACGGCAGACTGGTTGTGGTGTATTAAATTATAAGTGAGGACTAATTTGAGGATCAAAGATGCTCTTTGGGAGATATCACTTGACTAGTAGGAAAAGCATTAGCTGTCTCCCTCTGTCTCATGTATTTGTTCTCTCTGTCTTAGAAATATCCTTCCCCACAGTTGCTGAATCTTGATGTTTAATTTAACACAAAGGTCTTTGAGAAACACAACAGGGGGTTGTTCCTGGTAGTTCTGGCATTGAGGAAATTGAAACGTACATGTTTTTTTTCTCATTTATCAAAGAAGGGCAAGAATCTAAACTGACATTTTATATCAAATGAATTATGAACTGTGTACTTTGTACCTAAGGGAACAACAACTAAATTAGGGTTTTAGTTAAGAGAGAGAGAGAGACAAAAATAGGCTTTTAATAAAACATACGGTAATTTCTGTTACTATGCCTGACAGTGACATGGCCAGATACAGTTCTATTGTAGAACTAGTGAATGGATTCAGGCTACTCTGAAATCTTTAAATGTATTTGAGAGACTGTCTCAGAAAAAAATTAAACCTAAATTTCTCTTATGTTGTTAGGCTTTATGGTCAGTGAAATAGTCTTGATAATCTACAGTTAACTTTCAGCTTTTTATCAATGCTTACTTTCCTAGAAAATAGCATTTACAAAGTCTTACTTCCTGAGAAAATATGAAATTATAGGTTGCTTGAGAGGGAAAATACTATGCAGAATAAAAATAATATATATGAAAATGCCACATCCCATCTCTCTTCTGTTTATTTGTAACACCTACACAAATACACACTACACACTACACTCACATGTTGTTGTGCTGATAAAGAGCGTGAATTCTAAGATCAGTAGGACTTGGTTCAAATCTTAATTTTCCCCCTCCTACTAGCTGTATGAGCTTTGGCAAGTTATACAATCAGACTCTGCTTTACTCTGTTCCTCTGTAAATGGTAGTAAATAATAAGCACTATCTCATAGGATCGACACTGAGAACTTAATTATGATGATGCCTGCAATAGATACAACGTGATGCAGTACACATAGTAGTTGTTACATTGAACAGTTTTATCCTTCCCTATGTGAGAAGATTGGATAGTGGCAAATTAGAACTCCACTATTTAATGGTTGCTGATTCCTGAAGTATAGGAAGCATTAGAACTAAAATTTTAAGGGGAAGGACCCTTAAAATTTTATGTCCAATAAATGTCCCATAATCATTTTTTAAATAACCAATTGAAAATTCTTGGGAATTGGGGGTGATCTTCTTCTAGGCAAAGCTATGTATTGATTACCATATTATTCTTCACAAATAAGTATTCCAATTTATGCAATATAAAAATAAAAAAGAGTTATTAATATGAATACATTTGTTTTAGACTTCTAAATCCCCATAGGTTCATAAACCTAAAAGTGACAAAATTCCTTGACATTAATCCCATATGCTTTCTGATGCCAACGCTATACTGGATAATAATTTTGTGACTAAATTACTAGAAACAAATAACTATCACTGATAGCCTGATTACAAATTTTCTTCATATAATTATTGATCATTGTTGTGGTAAAAATGAACGTCGTAATTTTTATTCTCAAATTTTGATTCTAACTCTAGTACTTATGAGGTGAAATCAGTTTTTAGAAGTCTTTTAGCAGTTTAAATTCTGCCAATGACTATTGTTTTATTTTTACTAATAGAGAATGTGAAATTAATGACCTGTTGAGGTAAGGGATGCTGTCTTGTCCGTTTGGGCTGCTGCAACAAAATACTATAGGTGCCTTACAAGCAATAGAAATGTATTTCACACAGTTCTGGAGGCTGGGAAGTCCAAGGTCAAGGTGCTGACAGATTCAGTGTCTAGTGAAGGCTCTTCCTCATAGAGAGTCATTTTCTTTACTCTAACTTCACATGGCAGGAGGGGTGAAAAGTCTCCCTAAAGGGCACTAACCCTATTCATGAGGGCTACAATCTCATAACCTGATCACCTCCCAAGACTCCATCTCCTAATATTATTTCCTTGGTGGTGAGAATTTCAACATAAGAATTATAGGATTGACAGAGATAGACCATAGCAGATGCCCCACATATAATTTAAGCATTTTAATGCTAGATCTAGTTATTATTTGAGTAATTTAATTAATAAACTTGAATATTATATCAGTTCCCATTGTTACAATGACTTTTATAACCAATCTGCTCTGATTCTTTAATCATTGAATGACTAAAATTTTCTCCACTATTCAAAGGTCACTTAATTTCTTGGTATTTGATTGTATCTTAGAATATTGGATTCAATGGCACCATAGAGGAGAAGTCCATCTCTAAAATATAATGGTTTATTTTCTACACGACCTCAGTCATTTTCTGTTGTTTTTGAGAGAGGCTCTCACTTTGACACCCAGGCTAGAGTGTAGTGGCACAGTCACGGCTCACTGCAGCCTCGATATCCTGGGCTCAAGCAATTCTCCCACCTCAGCATCCTGAGTAGCTGACAGTACAGGCATGCACCACCACACCCAGCTAATTTTTGTATTTTTTTGTAGAGATAGGGTTTCACTATGCTACTCAGGTTGGTCTCAAACTCCTAGGCTCAAGCAATGTGCCCACCTCAGCCTCCCCAAATACTGGAATTATAGTTGTGAGCCACTGTATCCACCCCCTCAGTAATTTATTTTGCTGTTTTTCTTGTTAGATACATTCAACAAGGGATAATTTAATGCACTCTTCCTGAAAAGAGTGGCTTTGACTTGAACTTGAATTTACTTATTGTTAACCTTGCTAAGTGTATCAATTTTTAATTTCACAAAGGCTAAATTCTTCAGTGAATTATTTTAAACGAAGTCAGTGAGCAATATTAGAATCAAAAATAAAATACAATTAATTGAACAGTATTGTTGTTGCCTATATTTTAAATTATTTTTTCAATTGAAGATATGCTTTAAACAAAGGGCTCAAGCAATCAGGTACCCAAGAAAAAAGAATTTAATCTATGCTGCCTGGAAACTAATTGGATGAATATGATGGTATTCAAAATAATAAGAATGCTAAGAAATACTCTTAGGAATACTAAGAGGCATTCAAATGTCGAAAGCAAAGGCTTAACTAGAGTGTCTAAATGTAGGAAGTCTCTGTGAGGAAAAGGAAAAAAATTTGGTTGACGGTTTAAGACATAACACAAAAAAAAATTCTTCTGGGCATTATGACCACCAACTTCAGGGCCTCTAATTAGTCAGACAAAGTGACAGTTCCACAGTCTAGTTGAACAAATAATGTATCTAATGAAATTCAAAATCGCTGTTTTTCTCCGAGCACAGTGAGCTACATCATTCATAGCTTTGGGGTATTTCAGAATTAACAGAGGATGACTTCAGTCTGTCTCATGTTTCTTGGTTAACAAATTCACTGAAATTGTCTTGCAGAGCAATTTTAAGCAACTCTTTAATCTTAAACCACAAAGAGAGGTGGAGGTGGAGGTGTGTTACCTTGGTCCTATGGATGCTAATGTGAAGTGGAATCTTTTATTTCTCAAAATGGTCAATAGCAATTAGTATTCAGTGGTGTCTTTTTATTCTGGTGCCCTTGACCCACCTCTGCCCCCCTTTCTATATTACTCCTATTATATAGTGTAACTGGGGATATCCTTGCTTCTTTTCCATTCTAATTAAAGCATTCTTAGTGAACACCAGAACCATTTTTTATTTCATGAAGAATAATTACTGGAGCTAGGTGAAATCTGCCCATTGGGTTTTATATAATTTTTGACAAATATTTGCACCAATTTGACTGATGTATTCTTACCATTTCTCCGTGAAATGTTGGAGAAGTTTTCAGTTCCTTCAGAACAATAATCCTAAATATGTCTGTGAAAGACCAAGATAAATGTTGTACCACCTTCAGGTTTTATTTGCTAATGTACTTTAAAATATTTTATTTTGTCACTAATATAAGAAATGATGATTTTTAAATTTTTTTTATTTTTGCACATGTTTCTTTCCTAGTCAGAGTTTGACCTAAATACTCTTCTACTACGCTAGTGACAACCTTAAGAAATATCATTTATTTAGGTTGGATGTGTAAAACCTACAGCTCTTGTTATATATCTTGTTTCTCTATTTTTCTCTAGACTCCTTTCTCAGAGCCAAGGGTGCCTTGACACATAAAAGAGAAAAAAATTACTAAACAGAGAGAAAGAGATAGTAATAGACTGAGAAAGACAGAGACGATTTCTTCAAACCTCTACTCCAAAAAATCCTCCTAAAAATTTAAACAACGCATTTGTTTAAAACCTCAAAAATATCTTGCTTTCTTTCAAAACTCTGAACTGTTAGATTTTTACCATTCTTCAAAACAGTATCCACTCTCCAAGTTAGTTCTTTAGGTTCCTGTGTGTTGGATGGGAAAGAGGTAGGGAAAGGAGGCTAGCTACGTTTTATGTCTGTGAGGAAGGGCAAAGGTCTGGTTTGGCTCATTTTAAACAACATTGTTTAAAATAACAGGAACTTGAACTTTGGAGACAGTTGTTGGATTGAAACAGCAGCACAATCCCCTTATTACCTAGGTGGTCTTGTGCAAGTCTTTTATCTTATGAAGTTTCAGATTCTGTGACCCACCTACTTCACACCTAGGACTATTAGGAGGATTCAGTGTTATGATACATACAAAACATTTAGTCCATTGCCTGGTATACAATACCTCCCCAGCATTAACTCTGACATTGTAGTGTGCTTATGTTTACAAATGAATATCAAGATGTTAGCATTGTTCAAGGGGCAATTAACCAAAGTCATTCATTAAAGTTGTTGAGTTTTTTAATAAACAACTCAATTAGCATAAAGACTCTATACCAAAACTTTGAACTTTGTTCAAATTTCATTCAACCAAAGCAGTTGCTGAGCTCTTTCTAGCTACCAGACGTAACCCTAGGTCCTGTGCAAAACAGACTTTGGGAGCAGGTGGAGTGCATTCCCTGATGGAACTGAAGGCCCTGGCCACCATTGTGGTGATGTTCATAACTGCCCTTACTGCATGTTCCAGCTGGCTACTTAGGAATTCCCTAAGGAGATATTGGCTAGATCAAGGTAGTTAGAGCTTGGCTTCACCTTCTAGGGGGAGAAGGGGTTGCTCTTAAAAAAAAAACGAGGACAGTAAATTTAAATGTGTTTATAAATAATGATGTAAGACAACTATGTCAATGTTGTTAAAGTTGGATGTTAGTTTTAAGTACAAAATTGTATGTTCTTTATATGGTGGGATTAATGTATGTAGTTATTTTTAAAAATCAGAAAAGCTAATGGATTTACTGTGATTTTCTTGTTTTACACAAATGCAAATTGTTTTATTAAAGAAGAAGAGTCCATTTTAGACCAAATTCATTCCCACAAAATGAAAACTTCTTGGAAAAACAACAAAAAATAACTTTTTAAGAAAATGTATTGATTGGTAACTCATGACATTTCTTTTCTGTTTTGCCGTTTGGCTCCTGCGAATCTCAGAAAAAGAAGTCTGTTGCTACTCAGGAGGCTGAGGCAGAGGTTGCAGTGAGCAGAAATTGCGCCACTGCACTCCAGCCTGGGTGACAGAGTGAGACTCTGTCTCCGAAAAAAAAAAAAAAGTCTGTTGCTTGACAATGGCTTAACTTAGTAAAGGTTTTGTGATACAATTCACTGATCTTTTTCCTTCATTATTCAGCTCTGTTTTCTTGCATTTTGTTCTAAATGTTTTTAAAAATATTTTGATAATTAGGCAGGTTAATAAATTATAAAGGTTATCTATAGTTTTCCCCATCTCTTTCTGGTATTTTAATAACATGAATGCAGATTCTTTATTGATCCTTGTAAGAATGAGCTCCCAGAAGTGAGAGTAATGAAATCAAGTAGCCAGAAATACTTAGTAATTGGATTGTTTTTCATACTCTGCACTCAACTTTTATGGGAAAAAAAAAAAAAAAAAAAAACTCCAATCAAGGTATATCAATAAGATGATAATCCATTCATTCCTTTTCAGTATCCAGTCCAGTCCATTTACCAGAGAGTAGCCACCATCATCTGTGCCTCAGTATTTTCAAACTAAGCAACAATTGTAGTTTCTTTGCTTAAAATATTGATGGAATCAGTGATTGCTCATCTCCTTAATACACATTTCAGACTCCTTATCTGGGCTACAAGACCAGTGCCTCCCACCCTTGCTGCCCTGCTTTTAATTCCTTAAAAACTGAGATCACCATAGAGCTTTCGGCCCATAATAGGGCAGCAAAATCTTAGTCATTTCACAGGTCCAAACTTAAATACCACTTCCTTAGAAAGACTTTTTTCTTTCAACCAAAATTAAGTCAGCCCCCTTTAATGATACCACTTATAGTACACTCTTCTCCTTCATAGCACTTTGTGAACATTTTAACTACATATTGCTTTCTATTTGTTTGATACCAGTCTTGCTCCACTTGACAATATTCTCATGCCCATAATGGTGTGACTCTGGCTAGTTTGTTCTTCATTATGCACCCATCACCTGGCACAATGCCTGGCAAGGGAGGAAAAGAGGATGGGTAGATCTGGTTTTCAGGGAATATAAAAATGACAGCGCAGTTTTATCACAAATGTTTAATCTTTCTATATTTCCATATTTATAGCTTGGAGATTACATAGTAAACAGGAAAGAGGATGAGGTTTTGAATCCAAATTCTCATGTTTGAATCCCAGCCTGGCACTTAGCACAATCACAAAGAACTGTAGGAGGCATGCAATACTCACATCATTGATACTTGCAAGGCCAAATGAGAAAAATGCAGATGCATTCAAAAGGTGGGAGCTACATGAGAACTCATGAACACAGAGAAGGGAAAAACAGACACAGGGCCTACTTGAGGGTGAAGGGGAAGGGTTAGAGGATGGAGAGGAGCAGAAAAAATAATCACTGGGTACTAAGTTTATTACCTGGGTGATGAAATAATCTGTACACCAAACCCCCATGACTTGAGTTTACCTGTATAACGAACCTGCACATGTACCCCTGAACCTAAAATAAAAATTTTTTAAAAAGTAATTGAATCGTTTGTAACTCAAAGGATGAATGCTTGAGGGGATGGATAACCCATTCTCCATCATGTGACTGTTTCACATTGCATGTTTGTATGAAAATATCGAATGTACTTCATGTATGTGTGTGTGTGTGTATATATATATATATATAAAAAATACACACTACATACCCACAAAAGTTCTTAGAAATATATGTTTTTAAAAAGAATAAAATTAGACCCCTATCTCTCACCATATGCAAAAATAGAATCAAAATGGATTAAAAACTTAAGTCAAAGACTTCAAACTATCAAGCTACTACAAGAAAACATTGGGGAAAATCTACAGGACATAGGTCTGGGCAAAGATTTCTTGAGCAATATCCCACAAGCACAGACAACCAATGTAAACATGGGCAAATGGAGTCACATAAGTTAAAAATCTTCTGTACAGCAAAGGATGCAATCAATGAAGTGAAGGAGCACCCCACAGAATGGAAGAAAATATTTGCGAACTATCCCGCTGACAAGGGATTAATCACCAGAATATATAAGGAGCTCAAACAACTCTATAGGAAAAAACCTAATAATCCAAAAAATAGGCAAAATATTTGAATAGACATTTTTCAAAAGAAGACATACAAATGGCAGTCATATGAAAAGGTGCTCAGCATCATCGATTATCAGAGAAATGCAAATCAAAGCTATAATGAGATTTCATCTCACCCCAGTTAAAATGGCTTATGTCCAAAAAAACAGGCAATAAATAAAAGCTGACAAGGATGTGGAGAAAGGGAAACCTTGTACCTTGCTGGTAGGAATGTAAATTAGTACAACCATTATGGAGAACCATATAGAGGTTCCTCAAAACACTAAAAATTGAGCTACCATATGACTCAGCAATCTCATTGCAGGGTATATACCCAAAAGAAAGAAAATCAGTATATTGAAGAAATAGCTTCATTCCTATGTTTGTTTCAGCATTGTTTACAATAGCTAAGATTTGGAAGCAACGTAAGTATCCATCATCAGATGGATAGATAAACAAAATGTGGTACATATATACAATGGAGTACTATTCAGCCAGAAAAAGAATGAGATCCAGTCATTTGCAACAACTTGGATGGAACTGGAGATTATTACATTAGGTGAAATAAGCCTGGCACAGAAAGACAAATGTTGCATATTCTCACTTACCTGTGGGATTTAAAAATCAAAGCAATTGAACTCATGGATTTAGAGAGTAGAAGGATGGTTATCAGAGGCTGGGAAGAATAGTGGAGGTTTAGGGAATGGAGGGGATGCTTAACGGGTTAAAAAAATAGAATGAATGAATAAGACCTACTATTTGATAGCACAATAGGGTGCCTGTAGGCAATAATAACTTAACTGTATAGTTTTAAATAACTTAAAAAATGTAATTAGATTGTTTGTAACTCAAAGGATAAATGCTTGAGGGGATGGGTGCCCCATTCTCCATGAGGTGCTTGTTTCACATTACATGCCTGCATCAAAACATCTCATGTGCCCCATAAATATACCTCCTAAATGCTATGAAATTAAAAAAAATTAAAAATTAAGAAAAAATTCTCAAGTGATTAAAACTAAGATGGCTGGGTAATTTAAGCTCTGTATTGGGTGTAAGCAGAACATACTTTTACTAAACCTTGTGAATTTTTTAAGTGATTATGAAATATTATAGGATCGGACTTTGTTATTTCATAAATATTATTATTACAAATAATGTATCTAGAGCCATCTCAATTATGAAGTCATCAAGGATGGGGAAGAAAATTTCAGAGAGAAACAATAAATCTTAATGTATGGTGCTTATTTTCAAGTAACTTAAAATGAACCATGAACAAATAAGGTTCTCAAAATATTTAATTCCTATCATGCCTACCATCTTTACTAAGGCATGAAGAGAATCATAAAGTAATCATTTGGACGATGTTAGCAACTAAATAGTTATAAACTGAGCTAGATTGTCTACAAGATATTAATGCTTGTGATGCTGACCCCAAAATGTTATGTCCCTTTTTTTTTTTTTTGCCATTACATAAAAATGTACAACTACTATGTCTCTCTAGTCATTACAGTATCACCCAGCAACATGTTTTTTGGGATATATTAAATGACTTAGTGATACTTAAGAAGATACTTTGATCAATGTAATAAATGAGTAAAGCATGATTGTAGTTATTGTGTGAGTAAAGGTATGACAGGATCATGCGACAGACATTGGGGGTAAGATAAAGATCATGACAATAGCAAACACTTACATGGTACTTATGATATGTACTTGATTATATCATGTATATATTATATTGTGTAACCACTTGATACGTTAACTTATGTAATCCTCCCAACCATACTCTGTGAAATATGTACCATCTTAGTCTTTCTTTCATTGTGAAGAAAGTGAGGCACATAGAGATTTTGGTACTTGCTCAGTAATTAGCACAATCAGGATTTGAACCCAGATAAGCTGGCTCTTAACCAATACACAGATCTGCCTCTTCTGTGATTTAATCAAAATAAACTCTAAAAAAAGACATTACAGTAAAGACATTAATTAGCTGCTAATCAGCCAATTATTTTAAAAATGCAACAAGTGCTAATTGAACGTAAATGATAGTGAAAAAATGTGAAATGTTCAGGATTATATAAAGTAATAAAAAGCTTATCAAAGGTAAAAAAAGTTTTAGTTGGAAACAATGCATGAACAAGCATTTTAGAAATTAGGAAATGGTAAATAGCCAATAAGCATATTGTAAATATTTCAATCATAGTCTTTTGGTTTTCAGTGCTGTCTATAGACTGATACCTTCCTTATGTATATGCCCAGACTTAAACACATGAACTCTCGTCCCGTGTAGACAATGACCTTCTAAAAATATCTTAGGCAATCCAGAACCAACAAATTTTTTTTCTTCCTCCACCAAGTGTCCCTCCCCTATTAGACCCATCTCAGAAAATATTGTCTTTCAGTTAATTTCTCAGACCAGAAGCTTCGGAGTCAAGCATCCTTCTTTCATTCTCTGCATCCCTACATCTGTTCCATCACCAAATCCTCTATGAACAATACCTTCCAGACACATGTCAAACAGGCTTCTGCCTTGGGTCTGCTTCATTTGTGCTTGTCCCAGTGATTTCCAAATCTCAGCTCAGATAAAACCTCATCAGAGAGGCCTTCCCTGCCTATTGCATCTAACATGCTAACTTTGCTCCACTCCCTCCCTCATCACTCTCAATGCTCTTATATTAGAAATGCTTTTTTTCCCTCTCATTAAGTGTTAATAGACTTTATTTTTAAGAGCAGCTTTAGGTTCACAGCAACATTGGGCAGAAGGTGCAGAGTTCCCCTATATCCTTGCCTCCATGATAACCCTTACCCATTATCATCCTCTTCCACAGAGTGGACCTACACTGACTTGTTTTTATCACCCAAAGTCCATAGTATACACTAAGGTTCACTCTTGGTGTTGTACATTCTATGGCTTTAGGTTAATGTGTAATGACATGTACCTACCATTATAGTGTCATACAAAGTGGCTTCACTGCTCTGAAAAGCCTCCATGTTCCATCTATTCATTCATACATCCCTCCCCCAACTCCTGGCAATCTCTGATCTCTTTTTATTGTCTCTATAGTTTCGCCTCTATCTTTTCTTTTTGTCTTTCATCTCACTCCTCTTAATAAAAACCATTTTAATTTGTTCATTACGATATTCCCAGGTTATGGAATAGTGCTAGGCATAAAATAGATGATTTTTTAAATAACTGCTGACTTAATGAATTATTTTATATATATATATATACACACACACACTTTATATCCATCATATGTAATTATACTATATACAAATTATATGACATGTAGATATATAATATATTTAATTATATATATGTGTGTATATATGTGTGTGTGTGTATATATATATAGGCATTATTTAAAATACTCATTTTGATGAGGATACTGGGAAACAGACCACTCATACCTTAGTGATGGTAGTATAAATTCAACTTTCTGGAAAACAATTAGTCAACTAATATCTGAAATGGTAGAGCATTCATTCATGCTTACCCAATAACTCTAAAAAGTATCCCTAAAGATGCATCATTCAGTATCTATCAATGTCATCTTTATTAAGTGAATGTTCTGCATCTATAAAAATAGTACGTGCAATTATTTGAAAAGTCATGCTACCAAAAATACTTACTGGCATATATGGTAAAGCAAATAAAGTTTACTAAATAATATGTAAGTATTCATCTTAATGTTTTTCTTAATTATGTGCACATCTATTTGTATAGAATAAAAGACAGGAAAGATTATCTATAATAATTTAACAGTGGCTATCTCTAGGTAGTGTAATTATGGATGATTGTTTTCTTCATTTGTTTTATAACCTTCAAAGTTTATATCATAAACATATTTGTAGTTAGGAAAATGCAGATAGTACTTGATAGTACTTTTAAAAGAGCTCTCTTTAGTTCTCCAAGAACTAAATTTTATCATTTGTTTAACAAGTATTTGATGACCAATACTAAACTCTCAAAATTTGTTAAGTGCTCTGAAGTTTACAAAGATAAATAAAAAGCATATCTGCTCTCAAATGGTTTATGTTACCATTACCTTGGTTTATCATGGGACAAAGCAATAATTAGACTTAAATTTAAAATTTAAAATTCAACGAGGTTTTGAGAGATGAACGATGGTCGTGAAAACAAAAGGGATGTATATGAAACCACAGGTTTCTATCTATCATTCGTTGAGACATGTTGCTTAGCCTTTTCTAACCTCAGTTTTTATATCTGTGAAATAAGAACATTGAGAGAAATGAATGATCAAATGAATGTACTCTAAAGTAGTATTTCAGATTTAGTTTGATAATACCTCCAAGCAATTAATCTCATTTATGTTAAAAATATTTTTCATATTTTATTGCAATTTATTTGTAAATAGAAAATATGTTCTCGATCCTAACAATTGTTAGGTTAATTAGAGAAATAGTTTTTTCTGCAGATCTTTCCCCCCATCAGCTCATCCATTTTTCTAACCATTGATCATCCATTCATCCAGTTTTTATAGGCTCTTTCATAGATAGAGCAGTGTGTTGGGCATTATGGCGTGTCTTTAATTACTCTGCTGCTTTAATATTCCTTTAAGACTATGTATACATTAGAAAATAATTAATCTGGTATCTTTAGCTATCTATATGACCATTTTGAGTCAGCTACATAGCTGATACAAATGAACTTGATGAACTCCAGTATTAAGCAGGCCAAAATTAAGATACTCAGTGAAGTTTCAGCAGCATCACTTGAAGAAAGGAAAGTCAGTGTCTTCCTGTGGCAGGCTGTGGTCACAATACACAAGGAGTGTAAGTTCAAAAGACATTCTCAAACTGGAACACATCCAAATCAGTTAACCAGGGTAGAAAATGGTTGAGAAAACATACTACATGGAAACTAGTTGGAGAGAACAGGATGTTTAAACTGAAATGGGGAAATTTAGTGAAGAGGAGGACAAATGCTTAAAAATACCTGAGGTTCTAGTCCAGGTATTAGAGATTAGAGGTAAGGTCCTAAGGAATTCGGTGCTGTTAGCATGACCAACCATATGCCCCTTTTGCCCAAAATAGTCCCAGTTTATGCCTGCTGCAACTCGGTTCACTCCTATTAATCACTTCGAGTGTCCCATTTCACTCAGAAGGTCTCAATGTGAACAAAAGGTTATATTTGCCCTAAGTTTTGTAGAACCGATAGAATTCTTTGTTCTACATCAGAAAGAACTTTCCAGTGATAAAGACTATTCAATAATGTGATGGGACAACTTGCAAAGCGACTATTTCCATGTCACTGGTAAGGAACATGCAGAGGCCTGGGGTCACCTTCTGGGATGTTCTAGGCAAGGATTCCTTATTTGATGAGAAGATAAAGTTGGTGACTTTTAAGCTTTCTGCCTTTTGATTTTAAGATTCTGTTGTTTTATTTTTTAATATTCTATGGTCAAATATCAGATCCATGACATACCTACGAAAACACAATTTTTAAAATATACTTTTTCTCTCACTAACATGAAGACCTCTCCATTTTACGTTTCATTGAATTTCTGTAGATGTTGACTAATTCTGGAGATGTGCCAAATTCATGCTAGTAGTTCTATGTGTGGTACCTTGTGAAATGATGGGAATCCCTGCTATGATAAAGAAATAAGACCGAGGAGGTACTGTTTAAGAATATGACCTGGACAGAAAATAAATCCAACATTTATTGAAACTTATTTATTTAATAATGTAAATGGTTTGCTTTTATATTTATTTAATACATTTAATAGTCTATATTATAAATCATTTACTATGGCAGGCTGTTTCATGATGTAAAATTAAGAGCACACTGCCTTTGAACTTAAAATGGCCCATGTTAGAATCCTCAGTGTGCTAGTTATATCAGTTCTGTGATTTGAAATAAAATATTTAACTTCTCTCTGAGCCTCACCTTCTCCGTCTATCCTACAAAGAGAAAACCCTACAATTTTGGAGTGTAATTCTAAGGATTCTAAATAATTATGTTAAATAACCTTGTACATAGTATGCTTTCAAAAAGTTCGCTCTGATGAAAGACTGTTTTGTGAATATGAAATCTATTTTAACCTACTTGTTACTATTTAATGCTGCTCTGTTTGTGCATCCTTGTGTTCAAGGTTGACTGTCCATTTGTTAGCACATCTGCATATTCCTCATAATTAATATCTTTTTAAATGACATATGGTTTAGTGACTGGAAATCGAGTCTTGCCTTCTGTTTTCAATTTGTTCATGACTCAATGACTCAATATATGTGTCTGAACTTTAATTTTCCATTCTGGAAAGTAGAATTTAAAACCCTTGCTCATACATAGCTATTTCAGGAAATGATGAAGAAATGTGTAATCCAAGGATTTTGAATATGTGCCAGGCTATTCAGTAATGCAGCATATAGGTAAAAGGCCACTGTTTCTCTAATGTTAAGAGAGAAGCCTAAATGAGAATGCCAAAAATGTAATCCCTGAAGTGAGGAGGTAATTCGGGGTAGGCTAGAGTCAGATTCGTAGTGAATTCAGCAAGAAGCACCACATCTAAATGGAATGAGCACAGAAAGAGTTGGTGGGAGCCCTAGGCCCTGGAATGAGGCTGAGAACATGATTAACCTGGATGAACAACTGATAGCACCCCCAAGGCAGTGCCTCTGCAAGCCAGGGATCTCTGAAAGACAAGGCCCAGTGTACCCCTGGAAGTGAGTTTCTACTTCCGAGTGCCCCGTAGCATTTATACCTCTTTTGTTCAGAGTACTCTTTTTTTGGTGATATAGTTATTTGAGTCAGGTCTGATCTGTTAAACATAAAGTAGATTATTTTATTCCTCCTTCTACCTATTCTGCCCTTTCCCTGCCTCTAACAAGAACCTTGTGCAGAGTGGTATTCAATATCTTGTATTATAGAATTAAGTTTGATACAAAATATTACAGGCTTATTTGATATTTTAATACAGCATTTTATTTCACTATTTTGAAATGCACACACACAGGCAAAAAAAACACACCACAAAAGTAACACGTTGGTGGGATGTCCTGAGAAACAATTTAGTGCATATGGAAAGCACAGTGAATTCATTTTCTCCCTAAAATATTCTTCTTCTTGTCCCCACAGACTTGGTAGTCACCAACTACATTTGTAAAGCCTCTGTTTTTGCCTTTGAGAGCTCACCCCCAGAGTTTTATAAATCTGTAGGGAGCAAAGGTTTAGGACATGTGTAAATAAATCATTTTATATTTGCTTTTTTGTTTGTTTTATTTTGTTTTGTTTTCTTAGAGGAGTTTAGGACATGTCTCGGTCATTGTCTATTTGGCTTTTTGTTTTCTTTCATTTTTCATATAGATAAGAGTCTAGTGATGTATATCATTTTAAAGTGTAATAAAATTATACATTCAAGAGATTATACCATCTCGTTATTCCAATCTGTGATTTAATTTATTGCTTAATGTTTTGTATGAATTTGGTCTTCTGAAGCAGGTTAAATTCGAAATTTTATTAAAAACCCACTTCCTTTGAATTTATAGATTGGGGTAGCTGTTTTATCTAGTCGCTGTGTAGAATTAGTATTTACTGGACAAGATGTGTTGATTCAGGCGGTTGTCTTGGAGTGTTTACCCCGTGAGGGTCATATTAAACTTGAGAGAAGCTTTTTGAGCAACAGAGCATCTTGGAGACAATATATCAAGCTGATGGATACAGGGCTCTTCTGTTAAGAAACCAGCAGCGGAATTATGGCTGGCTCCCAGTTATTGCTTTGGTGCTAAGGAGCCTCTAAGGATTAAATCTAGGATAAAAGGGGTTAAACAGAGGGGAAAGGAAGGTTTTCAGAATTCAGTGTTACTGGAAGCATACAGAATGAGTGGTTATATATAAATAATTTAAGATGACCATTCTTTTTGGAAATATTTCACAATTTAATATATTCAAAGTGTACCAATTTAATGGAGCATATTGTTTTATTATTACTCAGAAGAGAATTCATGACACTTTATTATTATTATGAAACCTACTTTGGGGCACTTCTTCCTACTTTCTTAATAGAAAGGCAATGTAGTTTTTTAACACATAAGGGATTTTTGTGCATATTAAAAACTGTTTTTTGGGGGGCTAATGACTTGAAATTCAGAATTTGGATTTTCAATTACATTATACTCCTTGATGTAGAAAAATTAGACAAAAATAATCAAATAAGAGACATGGTTTTATATGTGATACATTGTATGCAATTTGCACTTTACTTTTTGCCTGTGTTTTCACAATGTTCTTTTTTCTAAGTGTGCACTTATTATAAATCAAAGTATATAAATCAAATAAGAAATTATGATTGTTTAAAACCATTTGTGTTCATAGATAAAATATCAATTAAAAAGCCTTTAGCAATGAATGTCCTTCAAACCAAAAATGTGAACTTAAGAAGTGGATAGCTGGCCCTGGGCAGCAATCTTATTGCACTTTCCAGTCATGCCACACTTTTACTAATTGAGAGAATTATTTCATATCATTTCCTCTCTCTTCAAGCGTCCATTTCATCCACACACTTTGTCACTGAGCCTTTGCTTTTATTTTGCTCACTGAGAAACTGGGCATCATCAAAGGAGATCTTTGCTATTATTCTGTCACTGCATCTACTCACTGCTCTACATCTTCATCTGTCCATTCACTTTTGCACAATGCGAGAACTATCCCTGCTCTGTTTGGTAGCCAGTGTGCACTGACTCTCAGTTGATTCAACTGTGCACTGACTCACCTCTCTCTTCCTGCACTAGGACTTTGCTCTGGCAATCATTCTTCTACAGTATCATTTCCCCTAGTCTATGCTGGATTCTTCCAATAAACATGCTTATATGCTGCAATATCTTCCAGTCTTTAGAAAACCTTCATTTGATATCATGAGCTTCACTAGCTACTGCCCCATTTTCTAATCCCTTTTAGAATAAATTCCCTCTAAGTGTTGTCTAAGCTCAATGTATCTGCTCTTTACTCCCTCATTCTCTTCACAACCTTAGCTCAGACTGCTGTGCCCAGCACTGCACTGCATCTGTGCTTTGCAGTTATCAAACACCTGCACTTGGCCAAATGCAAAATTTTAACTCCCAGTCTTCTTCTTCCTTAAAGTCTCAGCCGAGTTGGGACAGCTGATACGTCCTTCCTTTTTCATGTGATGTCCTTCCTTTTTCATGTGCCTTCTTTCTTTACTTGGCTTCCAGTCTATACCTTCTCAGTTTTCCTCCTACCTCACTGACCACTCCTTCTCAGTATCCTTTGCTATAGAGGCTTCCTCCTGACCTCAACATTTTGGTGGATTCCGGGGCTCAGTTCTCAGACCTCTTCTATACTCATTCTATCAACACTCACTTCTAGTTTATTTCACCATCTCAGCCTTTAAATATCACATATATGCTGACCTACAACTCCTGTGAAGACTACGACTCCTATGAAGACTACAACTCCTGTGAAGACTTTTCCTTTCTCTCTCCTCCTTAGTTCATGTTAGCCACGGTGACCTTCCTACTGTTCCTTAAACACAACCAGAATGTTTTCCTCCTTACTGCCTCTGAATGTACTGCTCTCTCTGGCTGGATTGCTCTTCCTCCAGACATTTGGATGGCTGCCTCCCTCATGTCAGTGAGGTCTCTGTTCAAATATCACTGAATTGCATTTTCTTCCTATAATCTTCCCATCGAATTGAAGTTGTTACCTAGTAACTAAAACTGCACAATTCTTTTTACCTTCTCTTTCCTTACCCTGCTTTATTTTTCTGCAAAGCACTTATGGCCACCTGATATTATTGTGTACACAATACTTATTTGTTTATCACCTGCTCTCTCCACTTGAATGTAAGCTACCTAGGGGCAAGAGTCGTGTCTGTTTTATTCAGTGCTGTTCTCCTTCTACATGAAGAGTACTGCTTAGCACAGAGTGGAGCCTCAATAAATGTTTATTGAACAAATGAATGAATTATTAATGAACTCAAACCCATTACAGCAGATTGATGAAACATGTAATCTAATTCTTCTATTCTCATCACTGGTCATTCATTAGCCTCATTGTTCACAGACAGCTTCTTCTGAATTGGAGAGTACATAAAATTGACACACTACACAAGGTTATGTATAAAATGAAGTTGAAAATGGACCCTGATATTTCATTTATTCTCATTATTTTGATCACTTCTCCTTCTTCATCAATGGCCTCTGGTAATTTGTGGTCATTAGGAACCTATATTAGAATAATCAGAATGTTCCCAACAAAGTGTGTCATACTAGCAATTAAATTATGCTAAGAAAGTTCAGGTCAGTCCAATGTAATAATAGTAATAATATTTAGCAGCTAGTAATTATCAGGGTCTAAAATCAGGTGCTTTATTTATATGATCTCTGAACTTCACAACAATTCTATAAAGGAAAAATATTATACCTACTTTAAAGATCAGAAAATACAGGCTCAGAGTCATTAGGTCATTTTCCTAAAGGCACAGCGTTTTGCTGAATTTGCTTTCAGGTTTCTGAATAGCTTTGGAACAAACTGATTTGATTTAGAACATGCTGATATGACAGGCTCATTTGAGGTATACCTGTTGGAAAAAATTAATTAAATAACCAGTGTCATCAATTTTTTTTAGTAGAATAGGCTCTAGTTTTACACATTCCTATTAGGGCTTCTAGAATCCTTCAAATAGATTTCCCTGGTAAATTGTACCAAGCAGGTATGTTGAAGTCAGAACAGATTGGCTGGAGACTCAACTAGACTAGAAAAAGTGGTATGTGTGCTCTAACTTGCAAAATTGAATAAGGGCAGGAGAAGTGATAACTGTGAGAAGGGATAACTGTATAACACACATAGGGAAAAATGTTTAATTTTTATATTTTCATGGATGAGCATTAAGGCTGGAATATGCTATATTCAACCACTTATGTTTATTTATCATTCCAGGAAAAATACAATTTT
This sequence comes from Mandrillus leucophaeus, assembly GCF_000951045.1. Taxonomy (NCBI): domain Eukaryota; kingdom Metazoa; phylum Chordata; class Mammalia; order Primates; family Cercopithecidae; genus Mandrillus; species Mandrillus leucophaeus. Next base: position 3,838,381 of record NW_012103243.1, read on the forward strand.
AGCAAGGGACTTCCCTTCCTCAAAAAAAAAAAAAAAAAAAAAAAGGAAAGAAAGAAAATAAAGCCATTGTGTTCATGTGTAGTGGTGTGATTTAAGGCAGCAATGGATGATATCGGGGGGGACGAATATGAGATTTGGACTGCTTCAGTGTTCAGTTGCTTGGTCTGTTGAACAAAGAGTTAAATTAAAAAGGTACTTTAATATTTGCTTCACTAAATTCCCTCCATGTTTTCAATTAGATAAACAGAAGTACAGGTGGGAATGTGCTGCATATTCATTTGTCTTGCTGTTTGGGGGCCGGCTTTTAAGACTGAAATACTAATGTAATTGTGTTGAAATGAACAATAAGGAAATACAGGAGTTCAGGAATGAAAATGTTAAATTAAATGGACCATGTTTAACATTGTTGTTGATCCTGAGGAACAGTTTTTCCAGTATATGGAGCATTTCGATTCCATCCAGCATATGTTCTCCACAGTTTTCTCTGCTCTAATTCATCTGTGTTTTTCGACAGCTCCAGATGGCGTGCTGCCTCCCAGGCTTTCATCTGCCACTCCAACCAGTCTTCAGGTTGTCTGGTCTACACCAGCTCGTAATAACGCTCCTGGCTCTCCCAGATACCAACTCCAGATGAGGTCTGGCGACTCCACCCATGAATTTCTAGAGTGAGCATTCTACCTTGTCCATTTTATCTATCAGCTGGGTTACATAATATAGACATAACATTTTTGAAGAGTAGGTCGGTTCTCATTTGCAAAAAATATAGGTTACCTTTTAAAAGTTAAAAAAAAAAAAAACCCAGACTACTTAGAGGATAATCATTTGCTTTGCAAAATTATCTATTTTTCACTTATATGGCCTTTAAAGTAAGAATTCTTCCCACTGAAACTTTTCATGAGCACATGCATTACAAAAAGCAATGAAACTAACAATATAATGTTTGAACTGTCACTAACAAATTATAACACCTACTGTACAAATCAACATGGCAGTCAGTCTCAATACTACTAGCATTTACATTTCATATAAACACAAGATTACAAACTCTCAGTCAATGGCCATTTATTTTAAAAGAGATCTCATTTGATGGCAGAAAATTACAGTACTTAAATGTATGTTGGCATCTTCTAAAATTTTTTGTAGTAAGAAATTTATTTGCTTTTATTTCTTTGAATGTTGAAAACTTCCTAATTGACATTTCTTTCCCATACAGGTTATTTTCTAATCCTTCTGCATCGTTAAGCTATGAAGTGAGTGATCTCCAACCGTACACAGAGTATATGTTTCGGTTGGTTGCCTCCAATGGATTTGGCAGTGCACATAGTTCTTGGATTCCATTCATGACCGCAGAGGACAGTAAGTGGTCTGAACAATACACAGCCAAATGTCTTCTACATTAGGGAGTTTAAAATGTCTTCAGTTTTTTCCAAAGCAAAGAAATGAACCTCCCTTATTTACTTGTCGTTTAGTGACAATAATCTTTTCTAGGGCAAGAGTGGGGCAAAGGTGGTCAGTCTCTCCAGAAAGAAGAATAATGTGGTCTTGGAGGGTTGGAGGGTTAGGCCTACAGACAGGACAAAGTAATTCACTACAAATTATGATATGGCCCCATTCTGTCCTTCAGGGTACATCTTGGTGCCCTGCAAGAGAAAGGTTGTCATCTTCTGCTTTATGACTGAATGTTCTCTGTTTCGGAGAAATTCTAGCAGGCAGAAGAAAATGAAATATGGACCTTACTTCATGAGGCTGCTTACATATACTTGTTCCTGGAAACAGGTTTCATTTTCCTGCTTTTACTCATACCCCAAAGACAACCTTCAGTATAGAGAAGCATAATCTGATAGCAGTGTATTACAAAAGGTGGATTGAGATTTCCTTATTCAACCAATAAAGATAATTCTACAGTGGTTCACTAGAAAGTTATTTTTGCATATATTTGCTAGATTATATTTGAGAAAAATACATGGCCATAACATTTGGTTTTATACAAATTGCCTCTATAAAAGCATATATATGAAAGTAGAGGGTTTTTTAAAGAAAAGTTGGAAATTAAATCAAGCTACACAGAGTGAATAAGGACATTGTATCTTTGAACAGTTAGGTTTTTTGAGTTAATCTTGTCAAGTCTTTTAATCACAGGCTTCTTAGGAGATGTTCTCTGCTGGCCCATTGCCAAGCTGGCTCTATATCCAATGAGAATGTTAAGTGACTTTTAAAAGCCTAGATATTAACACAAGGATATGGTATTTGCAACAATATCAATTGTTTATTAAATATATTGTTTTATTTCTATAATACCTTTAATTGCATTGTTTTAGTGAAGATAAGACATCAAATGAGATATAATCAGTACAATCTATCTTGTTTAAAGTTGACTTTATTTTTACAAAAAAAAAAAAAAGCCAGCATTATGAGCAATAATGTATATTACTTAATCCATTTCTTCCAATTCGTAATTACTCCCTGGGAGAAAGTCAGCTACTTTGCAAGGGGACTCTCAGTATTTTTGTTCTCAAGGGTGTCATTTAGTAAATTATCAGCAGTACAATAAACGGCACCCAAAGTTCAGAAAGCATTAATTCGCCACCTTTTAGGAGGAACATTACATACACTCCGGGGAATCTGGACGCCATGATCACCAGATTTATGGACTGAAGAATTCACACTCAAAATAGATTTCTGAAGAAACATTTAAAACAACTGAAGATAGGTTTGTAATCTCCTTCTTATGTACAGCAGCATGCTTGATGGCACTAAATAAAGATTAGCCAAAAATAATTATTCAACCCACTGCAGAGGTGATGTCTCAATAGAATGCTTGGAAGAAGGGAGAAAGAATTTTTTTTTTGGCACAGCACTTTTTATTCCCCTAGAGAAAGGGCAACACTCAAACCTCCTCAGTAGTAATCTCCCCACAATTTTTACTGAATGAGGGCCATGACCTGCCATCTATTGGCAGGGAGGTAGCACATAAATAAGCAAAAGTCCAACATATTGTAAAATACCAATTAGCATAGCTTCCTTTGTTGAGCAAACTTACCTTTGGTCTCATTTTACTATAAAACAAGTCTTACAGACCATACATGTAAGTGGTTGGAACTTTCATACACAGAGACCCTACTATGGTTGTGATATTTAGGGCTTGAGTTCAAAGTGAATGCTATTAACCCTTCATTGTCCTTAAGGAAGAATTAGTAACACTTGAATAAATAGCAGGTATCAACTCATAACCGTCATTTTTGTTTAAACCCGTTCCTCAAAATGAATGAACCCTTCCTTCCTCTGCTTTGTGTGTACACTGTGAAGTCACATACATAGCAAAGAACTGGAAGGAGGCCATGTGTACCTGCAGGTTATGTTAGCAGTACATACTCACCCCTGAGACATGGTGACAGGGTACTGTATATTTTAGATGTCAGTGGAGATGGATGCTGTCTCTGAGAGGATGTGCAATTGAGTTGACAAAGACTGAGTGATTGGCATTGGGCACAAGCAGTTTTTCTGTCAAGGCTACAAAGCGTTGCTTATAAAACCACCCATACTGACAGGTCCATGCCAGAATCACGCTTCATACATGATCCTGACCAGCACCCCCTGCTCACCAAAATGCAGTTTTCTTTTTCTCTCTCT
>NW_012103243.1:3842060-3843541 GCF_000951045.1 Mandrillus leucophaeus
TTTCTTTCTTTCTTTCTTTCTTTCTTTCTTTCTTTCTTTCTTTCTTTCTTTCTTTCCTTCTCTCTCTCTCTCTCTCTCTCTTTCTTTCTTTCTTTCATTTTTTGAGATGGAGTTTCACTCTATCGCCCAGGCTGGAGTGCAGTGGCACCATGTCAGCTCACTGCAACCTCTGTCTCCTGGGTTCAAGCAATTCTCCTGCCACAGACTCCCAAGTAGTTGGGATTACAGGTGCCCACTACCACGCCCTGCTAATTTTTTATGTTTTTACTAGAGACGGGTTTCACCATGTTGGCCAGGCTGGTCTGGAACTCCTGACCTCAGGTGATCTGCCCACCTGAGCCTCCCAAAGTGCTGGAATACAGATGTGAGCCACCGCACCTGACCTAGAGTGCAATTTTCCATGTAGAAATCTCACATATCATCTTAAAGAATGAAACAGAGAAGTCACCACATGCCCATATTTAAATTCCATACCATCAACAGGCACCTTTCTGCATCAGCCACAGTCTCATAGCTTTCCAGTGCCAAAATGGGTCACCAATGGCAATATTTTTAGTGTGATATTTCAAGACAGTGACTTTCAGCAAGCCTGTGACACAGGTGAAACCACAAAGAGAAATCTAGGCAGGCAATGAGTTACAGCCGGAGAAGCAAGTGTGTGGGCGCAGAGAAGTTATCATGGACAGGAAACAGGATGTCAAGAATTTTAATAGATTTTTTTCAAATAATTTGTTATTTACACCAGTGTGCCACCAATATCCAGTTCCATGCATTTTTAAAAATCTAGTGTGCTGATGCCAAATAATAATAATGCACATTTCCTATGAATATTTTAAATCCTGTTAAACGTGTGTTAATAAAAGATGTTTGTTCCAGCCAATTTGGTCAGTGTAGTGTTTAACTGTTTGCAACCAGATAAATACAAACAACACATTATTTTTTAAATGTGCTGCTGGCAGTCCAAGCACCTGGCATGTCCACAGCTTGCAAAAATGTCCTAAGATTATGCTAGACTTGGCAGCATGTGATTAATAAAATGAAGGCACTTGCCTAGCAGCTGAAAATGTTGATATCTTGAAACTAGAGATAACCATCACTCCTGATTATATGAGTGTTCCTTCTCTCTCATATGTTTGCAATTGTTTTCTGTAAAGTACATACATGTAGAAATTGGAGTGGGTACGGAGGGCAAGTTTCTTCAAACCTCAGCTTAAACGTGGATGTACTCTTTTGTGTACCGAAATCCTGCCTTGTGTTAACTATGAATTAACCTACGTTTTCTTAAAAATGTGGATTCCCAAAAAAAAGTTAGATAATCTGTTTCTCTTAAGGTTTCCCAGGAAAGAAGACTGAAATATGGGATATCTAATTTTAAGGACAAACATATATGGCATATGCAAGCAATTAGATCAACTAATGAAATTGAAATCATTTTCTAAATATCACTTCCCTACCTCCAAAAAAAAAAAAAAAAAAAAAAA
>NW_012103243.1:3843591-3848591 GCF_000951045.1 Mandrillus leucophaeus
TTTCCCAGGAAAGAAGACTGAAATATGGGATATCTAATTTTAAGGACAAACATATATGGCATATGCAAGCAATTAGATCAACTAATGAAATTGAACGCTTAAAAAAAATATCACTTCCCTACCTCCAAAAAAAAAAAAAAAAAAAAACAAACTTAAATTCACTCTAGATTTTACTATTTAGTTGTCATATATTTTAAAATGTTTGATCATTTCCCAAATTTGTAGTTTAAAATTCCACATTTGTGTTTTTAATCACTAATCTAAGAGGCATTACTGCATAAAACCTTTGGAATTCGAACAGTTTTCTTCTGTAGGTTTACTTTTCATTTTGTTCATTAGTTTGATGACACGGTGATATTTTAAGTACAGTTATATGCTGCACAATATTTCAGTTAATGATGAGCCACATATATGATGGTGGACCCACAAGATTATGATATCATATTTTTACAGTACCTTTTCTGTGTTTGGATACACACTTATCATTATGTTACAGTTGCCTACAGTACTAAGTACCATAACATGCTGTACAGGTTTGTAGCCTAGGAACAACAGGTTATACCATACAAACTAGGTGTGTAGTAGGCTGTACCATCGAAGTTTGTGTAAGAACATTCTAGGATGTTTGTACAACGATGAAATCGCCTAATGGTGCATCTCTCAGAATGTATTCCTGTCATTAGGTGACACAAGACTGTACCATTGCCATGCTGTATTTGCTGATTGCATTACATCTTGTTATTTTTTCACATTTATAATTGCACTGTGAACAGAGGAGAGGGCAATGAAGACAATTATCTTACTACCTGGGTCCTACTTTACTTTTCCCCTCAGCTGCCTTCATCCATCTTTCAGGTACTCACAGTAATTTACAAAGGAACAGAGGTTCTTCTGGAGTAAGACAGAAAGGCAATGTGATGTCAATCGAAATCTAGCTCTAACAGAACATGCTTCTTCCTCTTTTGTTGCCTGACATCATTCTACTCATTCATCAAGCCCCAGCTCAAGTGACACTGCCTCTGTGAAGTTTTGCCTTCTTGTGGCTCCCTTAGAATTTTGGTTTGTGTTTACTAATGCATCATCAATATCCCCTTCTGAATTGTAACGTCTCAAGACCTAGCGATCTGTCTCAACTATGTTTCCATCACCAGTGTCTGGCGAAGGGTCTGATGTAGAATAGGTGCCCCAAAATTGTTACTCAAAGAACTGATTAAAAGCAGAGTTTGATTGAAGTAAATCCACAAAAACTCAAGCAAACATTTACTGGGTACCTACTGTGTACCAGCGACTAAAAGAATATGAAAGTTGCAAGGATGGATTTCCTTGTTTTTCCCTTGAGATTTCCACTATCTGTCAAGGAGCACACACAGTAAAACCATAGTTAGAGTGAATGAGCCGAGTTGTCCAAGAGAGCAAGCCCAGAGGAAGGGCATGGCCCCTCAACATGAGGACCAGGAAAGCCTACCCAGAGGAGAAGACCAGGAGAGAAATTGGAAATGATTTATATTTGGAGTGCATTTTAATATCCAAGTTCAAATTTACGTCATCTCCATTGGTTCACGGTGAGGCTGGAAAGCAGTTGCTGTAACAGGTGAACCCTGACACATGAGACCTGGAGAGGGACTCTCAGGTTGTCCTGTCAGTTGTTCCAGTCTCTGAGTATGAGGCTGGGAGAGTGGGAACAAGAGGTGAATGTAAGAGAGGGACATCCCAAAAGTGATTCTCATTTTTTTGCCTTGGTCAGAGTCAGGCTGGCTGGCTGTCTCTCTGATTCAACATTGGCTGCTGTCTTGGCTAAGTTAACGAATGTTCTAGTTAGAGAGGCTTCTGCCAGCCCCACACCATGTGCTATTCAGAATGAAGGGGAGGGATATGTAGAAGGAATTCTAAAACAAAACCAGTTTTCCTGTTTTTATTCTCACAACCTGTAATAAGAGTAAAATACTCTGAGACCGTGTAACAGAAGAGGAAGGAAACATGTGGTATAAAATTTGATAATTGATCAAGATAATTCTAGAATAGGACTTCTGAATCATTTAAGTGTATGTATGCCCTTAAGATTACTGAAATTTTAAAACGAATATTGCATGAAAAACATCTTATCCTTAGGGCATTTTAGAACTTAAAGTTTCACTTGCATCCTTAAGAGCATTCTATGCAACAAGAGAAAAATAGGAATATTTTTAAATGAGATTGGAACATATTTATATGAGTACATATTACTTAATGAAGAAAGAAGAACTACAAGTTTCAGTAGTGCTGCACGACTATTTTGCTTTCTCCATTCCAAATATTTTTCCAATTGCCTTAGGTACTAACCTCTGATTGCTGACATGTTTATCCTTTCAAACAGTAATTCAGGTATCTGTTTTGCATAGAACAGAAGACCCAGGATCAAAAATAACATTTATAGTCTTCTGATTTTGAGAACAAACTGGTTCTGCATGTTTGTCACTATATACTTTGTCTTCCGTTGCATAGATATTCTCCACAAATTTCTGAATTTTCAGAATTAACAAATTCAAATATTTATGATTATTTTTATATTTTATTTTTATACTGCAAGATCAAAAGGAACTTATTCAAGCCAAAACTGACCAATACAGAATCCTTTGAAACAATGGATTGATTAATCAAAAATTCTATCCACCTTGCCTCAATTTCCCACTTGAGCTCTTGAATCTCCTCCGAGCACTTAAAGCACATTGCTCTTCCAAATATAGAGGTTTGTAATATCTGTGTTTCTTACAGCTGAAGACTGCAGGTGAAAGTAATGAAAAATTGAGTTTTTTATGTTTAAGAAATTAATAAAAAATAATTTTGTCACAGCTACCTTATTACTACTTAAATTTTATTGAGTGTGTATTACATGCAAGACACTTTAGCAGGAACAGTATATCCTCTCATTATCCAGAAATGTTATCTGCTGGCCTTTCACTATTTTAAAACACTATTCTTGTTTTTTAGCTTTGAAAAAGTTAAATTGTCAATATTTGAAAACTCTCAGTGGACTATGTGAGATCATTCAAAGCTAATTGCCACAGGTTGATATTTAATGGCACGAGCTTCGTTTTCAGTCTCAAATCTTAAATTCTTAGAGAGTCAAGTATCTAAAAACTGCTAGTTATTAACAGAGAGATGGATGTTTACCACAATCATTTTCTATAGCATTTTATATAGCACCTGCCTATAAAAGAACATTATGTAATGCTAAAACAATACATAGATTCATTTAATCTTGCTATTTTCCTCATTTTGACAATATCCCTATAAACAGAGTTGATTTGCTACTTTTGGAAAAATTCAGATAAAGTTTTGCCCAAATATAAGGAGTGAATGTGATGACCTTTAGGATTTTTAGGATGTTTTCCTGACTTCATGAATTCTTACATCAGTGCATTTTATTTTATGCACCAAATTATCACAGATGCATCTACTGTCATTCACCTCACAATATGCCCCAGCTCTAGAGGCTGAAACATTCTTTCTAAACAATACTCTCCTGAGATCACGAGAAATACAGAAAAATAGTTCCTGAATATTGGTTCTTCTATTTGCAAACTATCAAATAATGTCCTTTCAATTCCAACAGCCTTTTAGCCTTCAGAGGTTTCTCTCATTACATAATGGTACCTATGTTACACAGCCCATTTCATTTTTCATCAGCGTCAAGAGGCTGAAAGTTCATTTTTCTGCAAAACCGCAGTGCCCATTCTTAATTTTTGTTTTGAGAAATAACTATTGTACCCTCTTTATTATCATAAGATTAATAATATTTCTTTATTTTATTGCTCCTCTCACATTTGGTTACTTTTATTATGAGCTGTCAAAAGTTATTTTGGGAAGTAGTTGGGGTATAAATAATAAATCAGTAAAGGAATTCATGATTAAAAACAAGATAGAGTACATTACTCTACTCTTCTGTTAACATATCAGTAGTGAATAACAAAAGGCTTCATTAACAATTAGCACACAGTATATTGCTTTATATAATTATGCATCCATATATTTGCCACTTTGATTTTTAATTCACTGGTAAACTTAGGGGATACTCATTTATGGAGTTAATATTACCAAAAAGAGTTTTTAAATGGAGTGAGGCTTTAATTAGAATGGTAAAATGTTGCTTCAGGGGAACAATGGGAATGTAACAAGAAAACTGAGTGATCAGTCATGGGTAACTCGAATAGCAAACAAGTGGAGAAGACTCACAAAACCACTGAAAGTTATACACACACTCAAGTTGTGAGTCATTCAAACTGAATGTTCATACACATGCATACAAATACACGCAAGTGTGTGCACACACACCCTTTCCAATATACACACCTGAATATAAAACTAAATAAGCAGACTCCTCTGTTAACAATTTTATTACTCTATTTTAGGCTAGGGCTGAACTTTTGAAGCTGATGAGCAAAATAGTTTCCCATAAAAGATAATTTCATTTGCCAAAATGAAACTACTTTCCGTTATTAATGTTGTAATGAAATGGTTTGAAATATGAATCTGTGATCTGGACAGAAAGGATGCTCCTGTTCCCAGCTCCAGGAGGGAGTTCTCTAAACAATTACACCCACGGAGAGCGCTGTAAGGTTGTATTTTCATCACCGGCCAGCTGAGCTGTGTGCCTGTCATACTCCCAGTCTCCCCTCCAGTGACAGCCGCATTGACAACATGTTATACTCCACATTGATTTTACAGTTAAGGAGCTGATTGTGATATATAGGGATTTTAAGAATTCAGCTGAGAGGCTGACTTTTGCCTTTTATCATTCCATTAAAATTTTATAACCATCTTTTTCATGTCATTTCATCCATGAATTCTTACTTTAGAAAGTGATAGCTACTGCTGTGAGCATAACTTTTCTCATGTTCAGAGCTTTTTATTGTATTAGCAAACTACCCCAATTATAGTTATTACTCATGTTTTACATAATTGTGGTGACCCTTTCAACCATGCAGTTGCAGGCCAGTTGATTTGTATATAGAATTAGATGA
>NW_012103243.1:3853591-3858155 GCF_000951045.1 Mandrillus leucophaeus
AACATTCAACTGAGTCTAGTTTTTTTGTTTTTGTTTTTGTTTTTGTTTTTGAGACGGAATCTGACTCTGTCGCCCAGGCTGGAGTGCAGTGCCCAGATCTCAGCTCACTGCAAGCTCCGCCTCCCGGGTTTACGCCATTCTCCTGCCTCAGCCTCCTGAGTAGCTGGGACTACAGGCGCCAGCCACGTCGCCTGGCTAGTTTTTCGTATTTTTTTTTTAGTAGAGACCGGGTTTCAACGTGTTAGCCAGGAGGGTCTCGATCTCCTGACCTCGTAATCCGCTCGTCTCGGCCTCCCAAAGTGCTGGGATTACAGGCTTGAGCCACCGCTCCCGGCCTTGAGTCTAGTATTTAATGCTATATACTATTTAAATAGTATTAAGATAACATACCTGTCTTTCAGTATTATTGGCTCACATGTTCAGAACGATCTTAAGACTTTACCAAAGCAGACGTTCTCGTGATATAGCTTAGCTAGTAAACAGAGGTATATGACTGCTAAACAATGACTTCTCTTTGTAAAATATGAGATTTAAAAGTCAAAATTGCAAATAGAAAATATTTTATATGAAATAACAGAAGGATAGTCATTAATGCATTGGTTAAGAAATTAATTTAACTATTTATCATAGAGGGTTGTTCCAGGTATTAGGATGGATGACAGAAATTATCAACAATACTAACAACAGTAACAATAATAATTTCAGTTCTATTGACATTTACAGAACATCAGTACATGAGTGTACGTCTTTGTAAGTGCCTCTTTTAGGCAGTGGGGTCACAGAAGAGATCAAGATAAAGTCCCTAGCCTCGTGGCAATTACATTTCAGACAGAATGCAAGCAAATAACTAGGTAATATACCTGGAAGTGATAAGGACTTGGGGGAGAAGAATAAATTGAGTGTAGAGAAGTACGGAATACCAGCTGATAGGGTGGAAGATAATACAAGGAGCAGAGTTGGTATTTCACCTTAGTGTTACTCATTTTGTGCAATGTGGTTTTTTTCTCCATACAATGCCACCTGTAAGAATTACAGTCCAACAGGGAAAGCAAGAGAGACAGCACACACTTAGGCCAACTAGAAAATAAATTAAATGTAACATATTAGTAAGTACTAAAAGAGGCGATATGACTTGGCATAAATATGAGCCTTGAGAAAGGTAAATTGGAGAGCACAGCAGCATAGATGAAATAATATGCTTAAAATCTTATTTAATTACAAGAAAAATAAATATATAATGTAAAGAGTTGTGTCACCTGAAAAAGTGAAAGCCGTGCACTTTTATTTAATGTTTAATCACCTAAGAAAATTTATTTCATTTCATAAGGTTGGGAAAAATGCCCTACTAAGACCTAAAACAGTTCAATGAAACTATAGACTAATTTCATGTATGAATACAGATTCAAAACTTTTAAATAAAAGATTACCAAATTGAAGTAAGCAGTATATTAAAAGAATGATATACCAGGACAAATTGATTTGATTTTAAAAATGTGAGGATGGTTCAACATCAAAAAATCTATCAACATACTTCTTACATCAATCAATTAAAGTAGAAAGCCCATTTTTTTTTAAATCAATAGATGCAGAAAAAAGACGTGCAATTCAGAAGTCATTTCTAACAAAAAGTCAAAGTAAAATCAGATTAGGACCAAGGTACTTAAATGGGATAAAGTCAATGTATAAACTGCTGCACTGAAGCCTTAAATTGAGGACTGATAAGAAATTATATGTATAAATAACTAAGTTGCATAACTATGATGCAGCAAAACAAAACAAAACAAAACAAAACTTCTTTTATGGTAATATCATGAGCCTCTAAACCCTGATGCCCCTGTCCGCTTTTTCATAGGTAATGCGGAATAAAATAGAGTGACCCTGCAGCTGTCAGCTCCTCTTATACAGTAGGGTCCTCACTCGGCTCAGGCTACTGAAGCCACCAGTCTTGGCAGGTGCGCCACAAGGAACAGTGTCGCCCAGACCACAACCATGTGTAGCTTCCTTCCCTCTGCTATGTACACTTAGGGTCACTCATTTATGGGTTTGATAATGAACCAAAGTAAAAGGAGTTGAGTCTTAGTCATCATCCTCATTGACTTTTAAAGATGGGCCAATATTTGATGTCTACCTAAAATAAACCACAGACAAAATGTATAAATATTTCACAGAAGGAATAATAATGAAAATATATTCATTGAGTTCATGTTATGTTCTAGAAATTGCTTTCATTTAATTCTTACTGCAACTGTGTCAGATAAATGCTATTGCTGTTCCCATTTTACAGACAGGAAAACTGAGTATGAGGGATTAAGTAATCTGCATAACATTACATAAGGAGTAAGAGTTGGAATTCACACCCAGGCAATAGGGTTCTAGAGCCCATGCTCTTCTCTACTTCTTCACACTGCAACAGGTGGAAAAAAAGTGCAATCTTCCTTGATGGAAGGACTTAATTCCCTAACAAGACAATCCTTCCAAAGTCAACATATAAACTGAGCATCCTTCAAATCAGAATGCCAATGTTTTTTGTTTGTTTAATTTCAAAGTGGATAAAATTCTCTTTATAAATGCTCTTATTCATAAAGTTCTTAAAAATAGTTTGATGAAGTTAAAGACGTAAGGAAGTTGCTTACTATGCTTTTGGATGTTACTCTTTTCAAGCCTAAACCAATCAACTAACTTGCATGTCTAAGTTTCTGCTTAAAATGGGGAACTTTGAAGGTGCCATGATTTTTTAGAGAGACTTTTCAGGGATGTAAAACAGCTGCTAAAAGTCAATCGTTCCTTAAACACTTAACCAGCAATTTAGCTGTCCTATTTTCTGAAGACTTATAATAAAAAAACAGAAAAAAAATGGACACATAAATCATTAAGAACCACTCAAATGAAAGAAATCATCATGATAGGAAAGCCATCTCTGAAGTAAACATTTTATTTCCAGTGCAAAACTATAATTCTATTTAAAAGTTTTAATACTATTGTTTTAGAGAACACATTTCTTGCTTATTCAGGCCAATAACACGTTCTTTTTTCTGAATTTTTAGGGATGCGACAATATTTCTTAATCTTTCTTATATGCAATGAATATACAAAAGGTCAGGAAATTAAACAAACTGAAAGTTTTAATCTCATATATTTTGACCACACATATGATAATAAATGTGGCCTTAAGCATAGAAAAGAATAGAATACAATATTTAGTTAACTGGCTCCTTAAAATTCTTGGACATGGGCCGGGCATGGTGGTTCATGCCTGTAATCCCAGTATTCTTTGGGAGGCCAAGGTGGGTCAGGAGTTCGAGACCAGCCTGGCCAACATGGCAAAACTCCATCTCTACTAAAACTACAAAAATTGGCCAGGCATGGTAGCATGCACCTGTACTCCCAGCTGCTCAGGGGGCTGAAGCAAGAGAATCGTTTGAACCCAGGAGGCGGAGGTTGCAGTGGGCCAAGATCGCCCTGCTGCACTCCAGCCTGGGCGACAGAGTGAGACACTGTCTTAAAAAAATAAAAAAATAAAAAAGTCTTGGACACATTGATTGATTGATTGATTGAGACGGAGTTTCACTCTTGTTGCCCAGGCTGGAGTTCAATGGTGCAATCTCTGCTCAGTGCAGCTTCTGCCTCCTTGGTTCAAGCAATTCTCCTACCACAGCCTCCCTCCCGAGTAGCTGGGATTACAGGCACCTGCCACCACACCCAGGTGATTTTTGATATTTTTAGTAGAGGCAGGGTCGCATCATGTTGGCCAGGTGGGTCTCTAACTCCTGGCCTCAGGTGATCCACCTGCTTCGGCCTCCCAAAGTGCTGGGATTCCAAGCATGAGCCACCACACCCAGCCAACACGTTCATTTTTAATAATGGCTCCAGGGTATTTTCAGGAGGGTGATCAAATTAGATACCATCTCTGTTGGCCTACTGACTATAATAACGATATCCTTCTCCATATTGTTATAAGAGATTGTTTTATACAGTTCTAGAAATTTTCTATAGAATTAGATTCATTTCTTCTAACTCACTGCTGTCAAAAAGATATATTTTTCTAAGTTTGTAACTTTTTAAAAAATAAAAAATAGGTTTTAGATGGAAACATTTATAGTAGAAAAATAGGGTTTTTTTTAAGATCTTGAAATGTTTATCTGCAGAGTCATTATACCAAATCTCTTAATCTCTGCTGGTAGATATCTTATTCAAGTTTTATCTTCTAAACGCTCTTTCTCAGTCTCAATACCAAGTTCCAAATCAATTCGCTGTTAGCTCAACTACTAACACAGACTATCTCCTAAGTATTAATTCTATTTTTTAATATATATACTTTAAGTTCTAGAGTACATGTGCACAACGTGCAGGTTTGTTACATATGCATACATGTGCCATGTTGGTGTGCTGCAGCCATTAACTCATCATTTACATTAGGTATATCTCCTAATGTTATCCCTCCCCCCTCCTCCCACCCCACAACTGGCCCCAGTGTGTGATGTTCCCCTTCCTGTGTCTAAGTGTTCTCATTGTTCAGTTCCCACCTATGAGTGAGAACATGTGGTGTTTGGTTTTTTGTCTTTGC
>NW_012103243.1:3859126-4024732 GCF_000951045.1 Mandrillus leucophaeus
GTTAGACCTAAAACCATAAAAACCCTAGAAGAAAACCTAGGCAATACCATTCAGTACATAGGCATGGGCAGAGACTAAGTATTAATTCTTTAAAGTGTTGTCAAGCTCTGACCTGAACTCTCAAAGTATTCTGGTCTAAGAGGCAAGAAAAGCCATGTTCTTCAGATTAATCAGGTTGAATTTAGCTCTGATAGCTCTTATTTTTTCATTTATGTTACAAATACCAGGAAGCCCTCTGAGTTTGAGTTTGACCTTGACTCATTTTTCAGGTCCACAGACAGCATTGCACCTCCAAAACAACTAAAGTCCTATGTCTCTTCTACAACCTTTGCTTGTTTTAGGGTGTTTTAAAAAATACTCCCCACATCCAGGCAAATCCTCTATGTTTACAAGGACCACATCTGAATCTTCTCTTCATCCCAGCCTCTCTTCTTAGAACTCTCCAAAAAGTTTTTTGTGGCACAAGTATACATATGTAACAAACCTGCACGTTATGCATATGTACCCTAGAACTTAAAGTATAATAATAATAAAAAATAAAAAAAAGACTAACAATGATTTCATGCCCTGCAGTATAATTTGGTAGATATTGGCCCATTGTTAATTATAAATTACCAAATTAATCATCAATCAATTGCCCAGCTAACATGCGGTGAGAGCCCTTTTTGTCACCGATTATTAGTAAGAACACTCTAAAAATCTCAGGTCATAGTCCTCCTGGATGAAACCTTTTCCCCTTGATTTAAGATAGAAAATTATGGTCAGTCCTTCTCCATTTTAATTTTTATATTGCTCCTCTTTGATTTTTTTTTAGAGTTATGAATGTACATATAAATATGTCACCTTGTAGAAATCTGTCTCTTAAGGTTTCAAAATAACTGTATTTAGGGAAAAAAATATAATCTAACAAACTATGACTACAATTACTAACTGAACTCCACCTCTTTGCACATGGTACTAAGTGGATGTACAATTTATCCCTGCTATGAAGACGCTTACGGACTGGGACATGAGATATATATCCTGGCATTTATATAAGGTGCACTAGAAGGTACCAATAAAAGAGATGAAACAGGATAACATGTAAATAAATGATTTTTGTCATGGCCTGTGCACATTTTTTAGGATCTCTTTCCCCATAAGAACATGACTGTGTTACCACTATGCTCCTGTACAGTTTAGCGAGAAAAGAAAATAAACTTCAGACATTCTAGAATTCTATTACAAAATGCTGTTCTTTCTTCTGTTGCTCAAGTCCACGTTTTAGCTAAGCACAAACATCTTTGGGTTCCCTTTTTTAAAAGCTTTCTGTACATTTTCTTATCCCTGAGAAGAAGATGTGCTGTTAATGCTTTAATTGCTTAGTTATATATTAGTAAGATTCAGGGACTTAATTTCACATCTTCAGAAAATATGAATAATGATTTCTCTTTCCCTTCCTCCACGAAAAAGTGACTTATTTAGCAGGCACACTAACAGTGCAAAGAAATGAGTTCCGATGTTTCATTTAATTGAGTTATAAACATGAAAACTATCAAATCCTATGCAACCCTATTGAAGCATGTGGATGTGTGAATTTTCTCCATGTGTTTGCTCTGTGTCCTTCAGAACACCCACGGTGGCGGTGAATCACTGAGGTGTGTATCAGTCTGACAGTCGTAGAAAGTGGCAAGACTGAAAGCCAAACCCAGGAAACAGCATTTCATTTAGCTCCTGGAGTACTGCTAATTGATCTCAAACCCTTCATTACTGTCTAGTCCTAAGGACTCAGGAGAACGCAGGCATTTAGAAAATGACTTAACTGAAAACAAAATTCTAGGCCTTGTGAACTTCAATTGCTCTATTCCTGTATTATTACACTGATTCTAAGTTTATCTTTCATTTCAGGTCACTTGGAAACCCCCACTCATCCAGAACGGAGACCTACTTAGCTATGAGATTCGCATGCCTGACCCTCACATCACTATAACCAATGTCACTTCTGCAGTGTTAAGTCAGAAAGTTACTCATCTGATTCCTTTCACTAATTATTCTGTCACCATTGTTGCTTGCTCAGGGGGTAATGGGTACCTTGGAGGGTGCACAGAGAGTTTACCTACCTATGTTACCACTCACCCCACCGTACCTCAGAATGTTGGCCCATTGTCTGTGATTCCACTAAGTGAATCATATGTTGTGATTTCTTGGCAACCACCATCCAAGCCAAATGGACCTAATTTGAGGTAAGAGAAGGTGACTATGATTTTTATTTTGCTATGGTCCTTATCTCTCCAAGAAGTGGGGAAGTGAAGGAGACTTTTATTTCTGTATGAACACAGAACTAATTTGGCATTGAATATCCACTGACTCATAACTTTCACACACTATCATACTGTACACTTCAACTTACTATGGAAACATCAAAGTCTATCAAAGTAGAAATATAATCATCATATTTGAAGAACTAAAGACCCTTGAAACCACAATCACCATTCTCTAAGGATTCGCTACATAATCTGTCACTTCATTTTCAACATATACTTTTATTATATGTTACGCAAACCTGACGTATGTTCTATATGATACATTTGCACAAATGTACCTCAAAATTCTAAGGTGAACACAGTAATTCTTTGGCACATTATTAGCATATAGAAACTTGTGAGGAGTGTGGTCAGTGATCCAGATAAGATAAAAGAAAAGAGCTGTGAGTCAGAAATTGTTTCGCAACAACCCAAACTTCATACTTGGCCGAGAATACAAAGTTGATAATATTATCATTGTTTATAAAGTATTGATAGTCGTAGGAAACCATTAACTTGATAAGCTTTGTGTATTTCTACTTTGTGTAAAACTGGCAATAAAGATTTGGCAAATCTAACATAGAATAAATCTAAAATGCTATCATTCTGGCAGATAATAGTAAAATGTGAATGCAACTGATTGTTCAAAATATTAAATATATGGGATTTTGTCCAGAAAAAAAATTTATCTGAAACAAAACCACATAACTATAAACTTAAGATGTTGTTCTTTATGCTTGCACACATATATCACAAGCACATGCCACAAAACAGCCTGAGTTTTGGTAATCTCAATATTAGTTGAGATAATCCTGATGTTCCTGCTTGTCTTTTGCTTTAGATATGAGCTTCTGAGACGTAAAATCCAGCAACCACTTGCATCAAATCCCCCAGAAGATTTAAATCGGTGGCACAATATTTATTCAGGAACTCAGTGGTTTTATGAAGATAAGGGTCTTAGCAGGTGAGATTACAAAAACTATAAAAACAAATGCTGGCATTTAGTTCTGGGCATGTTGAATAGTTCAAAGTATCTTAGTGTCTTCATTGTGTGAGCGTGTTATCAGTTATGCAATAAAACATGTTTGGTTATTATCTGTGGCATTAATCATCCAACTGTAACAGTCAGCATGTTTAATGTTTTCCATCTTAACTGCATGCTTAAAATAAGCCTTTTGAAGTTGAACTTGTAGATGTTCACGCCTTAACCTATTGCCTTTGTCACAGCTCTATCTAGACATAAAACGTAATGGAAAAATTTGGAAATATTGAACACATACACAATGGGGAAAATTCCTGGCCATTTGTAGAATGCTTGCTATTTCTAGAAATGACTTATAAATGAATTATAATGACTTATAATTGATTATATGTTATTGATCCAGTCTGCAAGAAATATTTAGTGAGCAGGATTGGGACTTGAAAGAATTCAATCTAGAGTTCAAAGACATTAAGTTAGGGCTAGTAGGTGATGTTAGAAAAGGGTGCTACATGGGAGGGTTAGGAGATCTGGGCTCTGCTTTATCCTGTGCTAGAGAACTAGCTTTGTGATGTTAGGCCACAAAGCTTCACTTCTTAAAAATCGCTTAACTTCTCTGGGCTTCATTTTTGTTGTCCATAAAATGAGGTGATTTTATAAAATTAAATGACTTCTAAATCAGAGAAGCAATGTGATTAAATTTCCAAAAACATGAATGTTATTTTATGAAAACTCCTCGATCATATGTTTCAGTAACTTTTCTATCTGCGTCATTATTTTTCTAGACCCACCACTGGGTAGCTGTAGTCTGAAGCCTGTTTACCACTCTAGCCTTGTCTCCCATCCCTTCCTTACCAAGGCCTCTACATTCCAGCCACATTTGCATTGCATTCAGTACCTCCAACATACAACACTTGCTCCTTCAGCTTTTCCCCATAGTTGGCTTTTCCTGTTGCCTGACTAGATCATTTGCCATGTCTTTGCCTAGAGGTTTCTTCCTCTAGGAGGCCTTTCCTGCCAACCCTCTTGCTAGTCTGATTCAGCTCCTCTGTAATATTTCCACAGGACATCCCCTAACATATCACTATTGCCATTGTAGTGTACTGGCCTGACTGCTTGTCTGAACACCACGTTATATTATCAGATCTACCATAAGGCAGGGGTGCAGTCCTCGTGACTCTGTCTTCAGTTCCTAGCATGGTGTCTGGCACATAGCAGCACATAGTGCCCTACACCTGAATGCTTCAAGGCAAAACAGTTTAGCTCAATCAAGAATTACTTTACTTCTCTGCACCTTAGGAATGTTAGCTGTAGTGTTGTGTCTCTGGGGAATGGCAAAACTAAGGAAAAGTCTCCTGTCCTCTTAAAAAGTTGTCATGGGAAAACATCCTAGTTCTTTTAAGATTCTCAGAGAGAGGCATAGCATAAATCTGATCAAGCCACAGAATGAACTATATGAAACTGTCACTTTTATAGGCGAAGATTGGTCAATTACTAGCAGATCCATGTTGCTCATCCTAAATTACCATGGTCAGTATACTATTCTCAACTACTTTTGATTCATTATTTACTTGATTTGGCATCCCTATATGATTTTCACTTCAGTAGAAGAAATTCATTTATTTTGCCTATTTGTGCTTACTATGTGCTGAGGCACTGTGATAAGGAACGAAAGATAAATACATTTTAGCCCTTGCCCTCAAACAACTGACAATCTAGTGGAGGCACCCTTTCCGCTGCCCTCCATAGAGAGCGTGATGTATGTTAATTGCTGTCAGAGTTATCTACAGAGTCACCAATTCTACCTAAAGAAGTCATTTCAAATAGTAGCTTCCTGTGATCTGTGAACTCTAAGTGCTTAAATGTAACTATTTCCAAAAATAAATAGAACCTGACTATTTAACATTACTGAATCTGAGTTTTAGCAATGAGATACTCAGCCAAAATGAAGAGAAAGTCTCCAAAAGTTAATTTTGTTTCTTTACGCAAGAAATGAAAACTTATTAAATAATTAGGACCAAGGCCATGAAGTGAGTTATGAATTTGTAGTGATTCCTCTAAGGATTCTTAATGCGAGGTTAAAATCTAAGATTTCAGGAAAAAATAAGGTGAATTTCCACAACTTAAATTGAAACATGAATGGACATAAACACACCCATGACAGCTGCTTCTGGAAGGGAAGTGTGCTGATAAAAAAATTGTGTTGAAGAGATATTTTGACTAGATTCATAATGCCAAATGTCATTTTTTTTCTGGTAGTACTTGCAAAGATTGTTTTTATTTATTCGAATAACAGCTACAACTTACATACAGCTTGTAGAAAAAAGAAAAGCATTTCTTCTTAACATTCAGAGTAAGTGGTGTGAGTCTTTATGAGAATCTCTTTTTCTAGCCCTCTACCCTTTATAAGTCCATGAAAAGTTAGGAGTGCCTTTAGCCCAAGGGGGAGTGTCTTGCAAATATGAGAGAAAACCAAAACTTGGTCCCCTGGTGGGGGTGATATTTTTCTGTTTAAAGGAAGTGATCTTGTTTGATCAGATGGTGCCACTGGCCACCTTGGCAACATCTGGGGCTCCTTGTTCCTGCTGGTCTGCTAGTGGTCGCTCAAATTGCAGACGGGGACGAAGCTGAGTATTCGTCACGTGTTGGTTCACATCTGTGTCACAGTTTCTTCATGGCCCTTCCTTTGCCTACATTTGTTTTGCTGATTTATTTGTTTGGGCAGGTATGTTTTCTTGGGTTTTTCATTGAATTCTAATATCTCTGGGAGGATTATGTAATTTCCTGTTCTCCCCAGATTCCACCATCCCGATTTCCTTCTTAACATCTGCATAAATAAAAGGAGCACTGAAGTGTTTCTTACCATCTTGACTTGAATATCACCATAGTTACATTTGGAATCAGCTTTTAAATGGCACTTCTCCTGATATAAAAAGTAGAATTAAGATTCACTAGACATCTTTTTATGAATATATTTGTGACAGTAAATATAAGTTGAAGCCAATTTCCTAGTTCAAGTGGTCTATTTTGGCTAAGTATGTGTTTATAATGTACAGAAAAGCACCAATTTAATTTAAAGCATCATATTTGGAAATTCAGATCATTCTAGTAGTTATTTTTTCTTTTATATCTACATGTACAAAACAGTCTCAAGCCAATTATCCAGATAATTTAATTCTAACAAAAATACTTTTTGCTCTTATGGTTATCTTACATAAGGAGTAAATTTGTCTAAATTGCACAGCTAGTCGCCTCATTATTGAATTTTGCTCTGCCTGTGTAGACACGAACTCCGTATAACTACAGGTTTATACTGCTTGTCAGTTTTTAACTTTTCTTCCTTAATAATTCCTTGCAAAGTGACCAAGTTATGGTTGTTGGGGGAACTATAACTTTGGGTTTCCTGACATTTTCATCACTTGGAAAATCTGGTGAACGTGCTGTTATCACCTGGAGCTGCTGATGTGAGTCAGGCAGAGTTTAACAAGAGGGCGGCGACCTCCTTCATTTTAAGCATCAATCTACCCTTACAATTTTCAGCACCTAACAACACTGCCTTCTCCTGAGTGATCAGATAAAGCTGCTAAGAATACAATGAGCATACTCTCCTTTTCGTTGTGGATTTAAAGAAGAACAAGTTATAAGAAAGAATAGGGTTATTTCACTATTATAGAGAAAATATTGACTTGCAGGTTGTAATTTAGATTTATAAACTAGTTTTCATTAAGTTTATGAAGGAAGGCATGTTCTAATTGCTATTCCTTTCAATTATTTATAAATTTCTCAGAGTATTTTTTTTTTACAATGACTATTTGGATGGAGACCTCTATGTGATTCCTCAAGAATCCACTAATTGTATTACATTTAAATTAAAACATTAAAAATTAACACATTTTCGTTTTATTTTTCAAAGAAGGGTAAGACTTGTTTAAGATGTAAATGCTTAAGCTAAACATATCATAAATTCTAAGTTTAAATCTTATCGACATATATTTTCATATATATTTTTAAACCTACTAAAATAAAGATATTTCGAGTCCTAAAAGAGGATGCCATTTCTGTGGGGATAATTTTCAAAAGAATATAACTTTTGTTTCTCTCCTTTGTAATAAGATTAAATGTGTATAGATGGCATCTTTATCTTTGCTAGTATGAAAGACTGGATCAGTTCCATAACACGTGTTTCTATAATATAAATAATTTCGGGTTGCAGCTATTAAATAAAGAAGTTAACTTTGTACATAGAAAGGGCAAGTGAAAGGAAGGCTTCTCCTATGACTACCAAGATGAGGTAGATGCTATTAGTTTCTTCCTTAATAGGTAAATGTGAATAAAAATTGGGTCTAGGAATGAAAGCCAACTTCTGTCAATGCTGATATGCCATCTCATAGCCATGTACTCAATTCAAAATGAGTAAATATGTATTTCACATTCAAATTAAATTGGTCACAGTGTTTTTTCCCGTTGGATTTTTTTCAATGCTTTACATTCTCCTCACGATGTCCTTTTCTGTGTTATCACATTAAGTGTTACCTCATTGTATTAGCCCATTTTGCATTGCTATAAAAGAATACCTGAGACTGGATAATTTATAAAGAAAAATTTACTTGGCTCACGGTTCTGCAGGCTGTACAAGAAGCCTGGTGCCAGTGTCTTCCTCCGGTGAAGGCTTCAGGGAGCTTTTACCCATGGTGGAAGGTGAAGAGGGAGCAGGTATGTCACATGGCAAGAGAGGGAGCAAGAGGGCGATGAGAGGAGTGCCATGCTCTTAAACAACCAGCTCTCCCCTGAGCTAATAGTGTGAGCGCTCACTCATTACCGCAGCGATGGCAGCAAGCCATTCATAAGTGATTCACTCCCATGACCCAAACACATCTCACTAGGGCGCACATCCAACATTGGTGATCACATTTCAACATAAGATTTGGAGGGGACAAATATCCAAACTATATCACTCATGAAAACTGAGCTGCTAAATACAGAAGGATGTGTTTTGTCATAGGAGGTTTTTTCCCCTAGTGTTTTCTTAGAATTAAAAAGAAAAACTACTTTCATTGTCTGTGTTTCTTTCTCATGTTGATGACAAAGTAGAACAAAGATGGAAATGATTGCAAAATTGTCTGAGGTCTGATAATTCTGGTAGTGTAGGTATCGATAGCTACAGAAACATAACAGCTTCAACTTTCACTCACAATCTAAAATGTCTCACTTTATAGAAATATTCAAGCATGATAAACATTACTCTTCAATTTTTGAAGCAAAGATCTTCAATACTATTTTTAGAATCAACAAAAAGATGTTTTAAAGTGTCTACCATCAACTGAAAATTTTAATAGCTATAGACTTAAGCAATGGAAACAGTATTGCGTTTTTCTTTGTTTGCTATTCCCACAACAGATTTGAAGATGTAAGGAACAGTACGCTTTATGAGGTTTCTCAAATCCACACTTGTGTGATGGTGTACTCAAGCATACTTTGGGTTGTGGCAGAGATAAGGAAGAGTTAGTGGAAGAAGGAACTAAATAGCCTGCATTTTCAGAAGCATGATTTGTTTTGGTGACAATATTGACACATGAATTCTGTTAGGACATCAATAAAGCTGACACATTTTTAATTCTGATGAAAATAACCCCAGGCATTCTGCAGCTGCCCTGATAATTTTATTGGTTTCCCCAAACATATCAGACCCTTCCAAGGTACAAGTCTTCACATATTTTGCCCTGGACAGATGTCTTCAGTGGACAAAATACCACTTCTTATCAAAACCTGCCCCAAATGTTACCTCCTCCGTGAAGACTTCCCAGATGGATATGGTTAAATTAGATGCTTCATCTGATGCGTGTTCAAAGAAAAAGTGAATAAATACTTTAGATGTTCTCATTTGAAAACATATTTCTGTAAAATTTTGTATATACTATGGCTCTAGGTGGACAGATAACAATTTTATTATTTTTAACATCTGGCATATTGGTAATATCCAATAAATATTAAATGAATGAGCAAAAGAATGAACGAAGTGATGTATTAAATATGAAAAAGCAATATAATTTGTTTTCAAAATATTTTTAAAAGGAGCACTTTGCTAAATTTCAGCAGAGATATTTTTCTATTGGACAGGTAGATTTTTATCTCACTAACCTAACAAATTATATAAGTGACTTGAAATCTTTGAGACTGAGTGCTTAAATAACTATGAAACATCTATTCATTCATTTATAAAATTACCTATTCAGTAAATAAACAAATTAAAACTGCATCATTTAAACATAATCTGGTTTTCTAATTCATTGGAGTAATGACACCTGAACCTTAAAATGAATATTGTTCCACAAGTAAGATTTTAACACATATTACTTTTTATGAGGAAAAATACCATAGTCATGTCTATACCATAATAAAGTTTATAATTTGCTGTCTGGGGAGTGGTAGAGGGAGAAACCGGAGCATGGTCTCAAGCAAATGAGGGAAAAACTATTGTGATAGTCCAAGTATTCCTAAATGGACCCACAAACAGTTGATTTTACTAGCTACATCATAGACTCAGTATAAGTATTCACTTACTTTGTATACTTACATTGCAAAAACTTTTTCCTACAGAGTTTGAAATGGACATTTTTCAAGACACGCCTAGAGAACACAGTTTGTATTTAGAGAAGAAATCGGTTGATACACATAAGTTTTGTCATGAGTATATGATGTTAACTCATCTAGCATTTTTGTTTTAAAATGTATTATTTTATCATTTGTTAAATGGAATGTCTCATTTAATATCAACAATCAACACATAAGTCCATTTGAAAAATGATATACATAGAGTGAATGGAAAACCACTTCAAGCTAACTAATACATTCTTTCTTGATATGAAGTGGTGAAATGTGAATCAATATATATATATGTAGACAAGTCATAGGTATATATTCTTAATAAATACAGACTGAAATTCAGACGAAATGAAAACAGTATATTTCAGCGTTTAAGAGAATTCAAGATCTTGTTTCCTCGGCCGGGCGCGGTGGCTCACGCCTGTAATCCCAGCAGTTTGGGAGGCCAAGGCGGGCAGATCACAAGGTCAGGAGATGGAGACCATCCTGGCTAACACGATGAAACCCCGTCTCTACCCAAAAAAATACAAAAAAAAAAAAAAAAAGAAAAAAAAGCTGGGGGTGATGGCGGGCGCCTGTAGCCCCAGCTACTCGGGAGGCTGAGGCAGGAGAATGGTGTGAACCCGGGAGGCGGAGCTTGCAGTGAGCTGAGATCCGGCCACTGCACTCCAGCCTGGGGGACAGAGCGAGACTCTGCCTCAAAAAAAAAAAAAACTTGTTTCCTTAAAATTTAACTTAACAATGGAAGTTAAAGAAAGTACAAAAGACCAATTTTTGTATGGCATCAAGTGAAATATCTATTCATTTCCCAATTAATTTTTTTTTAAATGTGGAAATAGTGGAATATTGGAAATGAAGAAACCCTATGTCCCGCTAGCCCTGTTAACTAGTTGTGAAAACGTGTGCAAATCCACTTGCTTTCTCAGAGTCTCAGGTTTTTTTGTTTAATCTGTAAGATGTAGCAGACACTTTGTTATTTGAAGCAGATAAACTCTAAAGCCATCTCTTACTGTAAAATTATAGAACCTCCTTCAAAACAGGCATCGCAATTTTATGTATCTATGTGACCTGAGTTTTGTAGATGTAAATTGTATATTTTGCCATACCTAAATTATGGTGAAATCTCTTAAAGTATTGTAAGAACTAAAGCCCTATAGAATTTATTTACAATCAACCCTTTTAGTGCCACTTGATATTGTTAATTCCACATGTAGAAAAGAACCAGAGACATGGTGTCACTTTAAATCCATAAAGATTATTAATTGTATAATAACATAGACATGTGGAAGAAAAATTTACATATTATAGGAGAGGAGACTAGGTATCCAGACTCTAGCTACGTTTCTTTTAAGTCATTTTATGAAGTAAAATATAATTATAAGTATTTTACACAGGGAGAGAGCTAATGAAGCCAAGGTCGCTGGTTCAATTCCCTTGTGAGCCATTAGCTTCATTTCATTCCATTGTCATAGGCTTGCTACCCTCTTAACCCCAACTCACCATCCTTCATATTCATACTATTGGTTGCGAAGGAAATTTGGCCAGACTGTTTGAATGTGCAAGAAAAAATCTATTCCCTCTGCTAGAAAAATAATACAAAGGTCAAGCCCTAGTGATATGACATCATCCAAGTATGGACAGAACAGATTATCATTATAATTGTTATTATTACTATTATTATTATCATCACTATTATGTTGGCAGTTTAGCATCATGGTTAAAAGAGCAAGCTCTGAAATCAGACTGCCTATATTTGAATCTTAGTCCTCTTACTTATTATCTCAATGACTGGGATGAGTTATTTATCTCTTCGAGCCTTGTTTTTCTTATTTTCAGAATAGGTATTATAAATGGCACCTTACAGAGTTTTGTGAGGAATGAATGGGTTAATATCTATAGAAAATGCCTGGCAGCTATTAAGTAATTATTATTATTTTTTAGTTGTCTGGATTATGTGGACTATTTAGCACTTGCTGAAAAGCATATGTATTCATTTTCCAGGGCTGCAGTAACAAAATACCACATCCTGGGTGACTTTAAACAACAGAAATGTATTCTCTCTCAGGTCTGGATATAAGAAGTTGCAAACCAGTTTGTCCTCTGGGCCAGACTCCCTTCCAGAACTCTGTAGAAGAACCTTTTCTTGCCTCTTCTAACTTCTGGTAGCCCTAGGAAATCCTTGACTTGTGACAGCATAACTCCAATTTCTGTTTCTGTTTTTACATGGCCGTGACCTCCCTGTGTGTATCCATGTGTCTATACAATTTCCCTCTCTTTTTTCTTCCAAAGACATCATCTTTGAATTTATGGTCCTCCCTAATCCAGTGTGACCTCATCTTAACTTGATTACATCTGCAAAAACCCTAGCTCCTGATAAGGTCACGTTCACAGGGACCAGGGGTTTGGACTTGAAAATATCTTTTTGTAGTATACAGTTCAACCCACTGCAGCAGACAAAGCAGAAATAAAAGAGGTAATAAACACCTGAGAGGAGATGGTAAAGCATCAGGTGTAGAAAATCTGATGCAAGCACTTACTTGGGAGAAATAGATAAATAGCCTCAAAAAGTCACTAAGTTTTACCCGTAATTACAATAAAGCAACACCCTTCAATGTGGCTCAGGCAGAAACCTGCAAACATATCTTTGGGCTATGAGTAAGAAACAGGATGAGTCAAGCAGATTTCTTTTACCTAGGTGGGAGCGAAATGCTCTGAGGATCCTGATACAATTTTGGTCAAACCATTTAGCACAATCCTGCAAATGGCACCTACCCACCCACACCCCAACACCTTTGCATCGTCACAGCAAAGATTGTGACATACTGAGACAAATACTATGGGCCTTGCATTAGAGATGAGGTATCCTTGATCATCTAATAAACCCAAATTAGGTAATGATCTGAGGCCAGTGTTTGCTCATCCAGGACAGGATGCCTCTGGGATGGTCGTGTGTTGCACTACATATTTAAGCAAGTATCTCAATCTAAGCTATTACTCATAGCCCAACTGTGTCTGTTTATAGCATTTTCTTAAACAGGCAGTTCTGCACCAAACAAAGGAAGCCTGATGGTCTTCTGCCCAAAACTGGTTTAAAAAAAATGGTGGCTTTACTCTATCATCAATTTAATAAATTACTTGGAAAGTCTTCCTCATATCACATCATCATGTCAGTTTTTGCCTTCTGCAAAGTAAGATTCAGTTTCCACTGTATTGACTCAAGTAAATATGTTCACACTATGGCAAAATACAGCTCACTGTAGCAGAACTCTCAGCGGGAGAATGTTGTACACTTTGGTCACAGTTACAATTTAATTTAGGGGTTTATCTGTCTGCAATGAGATTATGGGAAGGAAGCATAGGTATAGGAAGAAAATGGTGATGAGGGATTCTGATATTTGAAAATGGATGAGTTTCCAAAAAGAAGAGCATAAAACTCTCTGGATCAAATTCAGATAGAAAGCTGGCAGGTTGCCTGATTTGTAATTGCATCTTGAATTGAGCTGTAATCCTCACCACTTCTGAAAACAATAAGAAAAAGAAAATGATAAACCACATTTGTTTTCAATAGCAATATTTATTCAGCATTCCTAATAAACTATTTCCCTGATGCTTTGGTTAAGACTGGCAAGTCACAAAGTTAATGATATGTGTTGTGTAAGAAGGGAAAATAAAATAATATATTTTCTAGGGAGGAAAAGAAAACAGTATTTTGTGGAGGGATGGAAGGAAATCCTGTATTTTGTAAAGAAAAGGGAAATTATTTGTTTGAATTTTTGTTAAGTAGAAATTCATATACTTTTTTTTTTTAACAAAACAACATTTTAGGTTTACAACCTATGAATATATGCTCTTCGTACACAACAGTGTGGGTTTTACACCGAGCCAAGAAGTGACTGTGACAACGTTAGCTGGTCTTCCAGAGAGAGGAGCCAGTCTCACTGCGAGTGTCCTTAACCACACAGCCATCGACGTGAGATGGGCTAAACCAAGTAAGTAAGCTTCTCATACCTATGTGAACACTTTGCGGGTTTTTAAAAGCGTATTCTTTCTTTACTATGACCCTCCCCCATGTACACATCATTTTGATAGTGAAGTGTTACCGCTAAATTTTTACCAATCACAGATTGACAGGGCTAAGTCATTGAAAACTTTAGAAGGGCCATTTTCATTAGTACCCAAATAAATTAAAAATGGACACATTAAAACTAAAATCCTGAGGCCCCTTTGCCATTCTTGAGAGGCAAACTCTCTCCTACTTTGACATTCTTCTTGGACCTCCTGCTCTCCCTCTGTCGTTTCCTTTGCATGAACTATGTAATTTCTATCCTACCAGTCAGTCGTGATAGACATGTCCATGTGTTAATTAAATACAGTGTGCTATTGTTCACCTTCCTTCAGAGAGCGCTGCCCTAATATCTTGTAACTCACCGCTCATTAGCAAGAACCATTTAATTGGATTGCAATAATGGAACAGATTCTTCCCAGTGGATCATCTTCAGACTGGCTATGGACAGAATTCCAGCTTGATCCAGTAAAAGAAAGCCTAGGCATCACCACTGGATCCACTTAAATAATGCAGGGTCGACCCTGGACCTGCTGGGAACACTTTTTTAACAGGCATTTGGAGGAGTTCACAGAGTGATGTAATCTGTTCCTGCAACTTTAGAAACCACAATAACTGAAATTTTACAGTTACTTGGTCAGTAAGGTCATATTAACATGTTAATTTGTTGTGATCTGTTAATTTGTGATGATCCCTTATGACAATCAGAAAAAAAAAAAC
Source organism: Mandrillus leucophaeus (assembly GCF_000951045.1). Classification (NCBI taxonomy): domain Eukaryota; kingdom Metazoa; phylum Chordata; class Mammalia; order Primates; family Cercopithecidae; genus Mandrillus; species Mandrillus leucophaeus. Next base: position 3,873,774 of record NW_012103243.1, read on the forward strand.
CTGAATCTACCATGAGAATGTGTATTATATCATTCTTACAGGTATAACTTGAGATCTGGCAAGCAGTTTAATCAAAACTTATTAGAATAATACCAAATATTGAGAAATATCTGATCAGGAAAGACCCAGTTAACACATTGTATTTATGAAAGAACGCTCTGCTCACTGGGGCAATCATCTATTGGTGATATAAAAAGACAAAAAGTCACTACTATTTGGGTAATATAACCAAATGATTTTTATTCAGCCTTGAGTTTGGTTACAGCTTAAGAAGAGAGATGCTCCATTTAGGATACCTGAGTGATATCAATTGTGAATTAAAGCCAGAATGGAGTATATCAATTGTAGATTAAATTAGTAGGTTACGTTTATCTGTGTTTCCACAAAATAATCCATTTTCACATAAACAAAAAAACTATCATTCTCGGGTTTTTATAAGGCTGCAGATATCTAATGATCTGTGACACTTGCATTGGGATCTCTTAAACCATTTTTAATAGAATAATATAAGTTAATTGATGCTTATGGTTACCCTCTGAAACACGTCTGGGAAAAATACAAAGTTTTTTATTTGGGGATGTGTTTTAAGGTATATTTCCATTCATCTCCCTCTTCTCTCTACTCCACCTCACTAACTGATTCGTCTTAAAAGCCTACTCATGAAGGTAGGCTCTCCCCGCTCATCTGACATTTGAATACTTCTGTTAAGATCCGGCTGGTGAATTTCCACCAATATAGGTCTTTATGTTATAATTGCATTCCTGAAGTAAGCGTGCTTATAAAAACTGACAAACCTAATAGATCTGAAGCAGCTCACTGAAGTTTCATTACCTTGGTAATCTGAACCTCTGACCTTCGGGATGTAGGTAATGCAATCTGCTGTTATTTCCATTCATACCTTGGAAATTTTTCAGATAACTATTTGTGAGCACAAAGGTTAACTCTCAGAAGAGGGTCAGTCTTGTGAAAGCTTGTTGCATTATCATTGTCTTCTTTTGCGCAACTTGCTATCTTAAGTAAATTAACTAGTCAATCCTCTGTGAAAGGTCGCCTATTTTTTGCAATTTTAATTTTAAATTGTGGTCTTGATTGGATAGGAAAAACATGGCATACAGTCTAATACACTCAAAGGCAACAAACTATAGATTGAAAATATTTTGCAGTGGAAAATCATGTTTTAAATTTATAAATATTTGCTTATTAAAAATTACCTTCCAAAAAATACATATATATTTGTAAAAGCATGGTCTTTCTCTGTTATGACCCTCCCTATGTACATATCATTTTGGTAACAAAATGCTTTCGGTAAATTTTTATCAATCACAGATTGACATGCGTAAGTTATTAAAAACTTTTGAAGGGCCTGTTTTAAACATTAGTATCACATCCATGACATGTGAGATAAAAGCATCCTTGTGTTACTTCAGTTCATTTTTGGAAGGCAGATGTCGCGAACTGGCAACACAGAGGCCATATTTCCCTCCTCCTCCAGCTTCCAGACACTGTTTTGCCTACAATATTTGAAAAAAATAATATTTGCAATTATTTAAGAATTATACATAAAGATGATTTGGGAATTCACTTGACAAGTCAAATGATGGGGTGAAACAATACCCACATTTCTGGAAGGAAATTATCAGCTGGAACTGGCTGCCCTTTTAGACAGATCATGCCCTAAAAATCTGACCCAGTCCCCATTTTCCTGGTCCCAATGGACAGGAGGTGTTTATCCCTGCTTTATATGATAATACAAAATATTTTGCCCTAAATAAAATACATCAAAGATAAATTATATTGTGATTTTGAAAAATCACAGGTTTTGTAGGAAGAAAAATACCTCACTTAAATTATTTATACAATTCTCAGAGAAGCACAATGAGATAGAAACTGGCCCTTAGTAACTTACCAAACATTATAGATAGTAAGTACCAGTTCCCAAACTCAAATTTAGGACTCACGCATCAAATTTTCTATTTCTTATGCATTTAGGCTTAACAGTCACTAGCACTTTAACAAGAAGGATTTAATAGGATCCTTTTCATTTTGACGGCTCAGTCTAAAATAGAAGGTAAAATAAGAAAATGCCCACCAAAGGGAGTACAGTGGAGAGACAGTGCCTCCTCTGAAGCTGATTCACTAAGGAAGTCAGTGGTGGCCAGAAAAGAGCAGTAAAACACTGTAGGGAGTGAGAGGGCAATGCTTTATAAAAGAGGAAATGAAAAATCACCCAAATATTGTCCACTTTACTGTCTGTCAAGAGCTCACCCCAACCTTCAGATGTTCATCTCTTGTACCATATAATCCTCCTGGTCTTGCTCTCTCCTTCCTCTTTTTTCCATCTTCCCTCTTTCTCTATTTCCTTTTTAAAAATGTTTTTGTAGAGACAGGTTCTCCTTATGTTGCTTAGGCTAGCCTTGAACTAATGGGCTCAAGTGATCCTCCCTCCTTAGCCTCCCAAAGTGCTGGAATTACAGCCATAAGTGACCATGCCCAGCCATTTGTCTGTTTATCTTCTTCTACCTTCTCTCTCTCTCTTTCTTCCTATTTTCCTTCCTTCCTTACAGATACATTTATCACTTTCTCTGTCCTGAGCACTCAGTGAACTCTCTGGAAAATTCATAAGGTATGAGGGCATCATCATTAAGAGAGCAAGTTTAAAACCACAGAAAAAGCATTTGTCTCATCCTGATCTCTTAATCAGAAACTACCAGGTTTGATAGCTAGAAGAATATCTGACTTTGCCTGAATTTATCTGATTAAAGTGGCAATATCTGTAATTAATTCCGAATCTTATCTCTTCTAAAAAGCACCTACCATTGTTGCCTCATCTTGTTCTCTTTTCCATCACTTTAATTATCAAATAGAAGAGACCACATCTGACTTTTCCATTGTCTTCCTTCTCAGTCACTTGTGCACCTGTTGTAATCTGTCTCTCTTCTCTTGTACTCTACGTGGTTTTCTTAAAGTCATTAGATATCACCTAATGACCCGTTTCAAAACTCTCTTCTCAGTGCCATCCTACTGTCTTCCTCTTGTATCCAGCACTGTGAATGATCCCCTACTGACTATAATTCTTCCCCAATAATCATTACTCCCCTCTTCTCACTAACTACGTCTTCTCATCCCTAAATAAAGATGTTTCTCAAAGTTCTTTCCTGAGTCTTCCTGTCATACTCCTATTCTCCTGTTGGTGATTCCATCTATACTCAGTGTTTCAAATTCTTCTAATTACAAAAATGACAACAGCCAACACTGTATGCAGTCATATGAATAAATAATATTAAAATAGGCTTTGGGATCAGGGATACTTAAATTTGAATCCCAGTTCCAGTATGTTTTGGCACTATGACCTAGAACTTAACCTGAGTTCCAGTTTTCTAATCTGAAATATGAGGATAATAAGAATAACTGCCCTAAAATATATTAAGGGCTAAATGAAATAATATATGTTTAACAATTTGTAATCACCTATTATTTGTATAAAGCATTATTCTATTTCTAAAATGTGCATGGTCCTTTCCATAACATTTTATAAAATGTATAAAAGGGGAAGTCATGTCTAGTAAAAGCTTGGAAGTTGATTTTGCAAGGCTATTCAGATAAAAGCATTTCTACAGTGAGTTGAAGATGTATAAAGAATATATATTATTTTATAATTACTTGACTTGGCTAAAAGATAGAAATTTAAAAATCTAGTTAAAATGTTGAAAACTTAGGCTGGGCACTGTGGCTCATGCCTGTAATCCCAGCACTTTGGGAGGCCGAGGGGTGCAGATCATGAGGTCAGGAGATCGAGACCATCCTGGCCAACATGGTGAAACCCCGTCTCTACTAAAAATACAAAAAGTAGCTGGGAGTGGTGGTGCATGCCTGTAGTCCCAGCTACTTGGGAGGCTGAGGCAGGAGAATCGCTTGTACCCAGGAGGTGGAAGTTGCAGTGAGCTGAGATGGTGCCACTGCACTCCAGCCTGGCGATAGAGTGAGACTCTGTCTCAAAAAAAAAAAAAAAAAAGTGAAAGCTACTAATTATTGCATGGCATCCATTCTCCCCTTTTTCTTTTAGTGGTAGCCTTGTCCCTTATCTAGAAACTGCATTTACTAACCTCCCTTGCAATTAGTCATGGCCAGGTGAAATACCAGTGGAATGTGTTTGCCTCGATAGAAAGTGAAAGACAATGTGCGTCTTTTTGGGTGTTTTATTAGCCAGGAAACATTGAGTGTGTGCCTACTTGTTCTATTTAGCCCTTCCCCTGGACTGGAATGTGGACATGATCATGTTCTCAGTTTCAGCTATGCAGTCGTGTACAACACCCAAAGAGATCCAAAATCCACATAAGAGAAAAAGACCCTGGGTAGTTAAGTGACCACATGGAGCACAGTCTGTTTCAATCACTTTGAAGCTATTACATGAGATACAAATTAACATGGATTTTATTTAAGCTATTGTATTTTGGAGATTTTACGTTTCACCAGTTTCACTAACTAACTCATTCCCTATTTGCCCATATCAATTTACTTTAAAAGTAGAAATTAGCTATCCTGTTTTTGTAACTAAATATAAAATGATGAATAATTAATACATCTATTATACTATCTCCTTTAAATACAGTTTTCTCTGGCAGGCCCCTGATAGAAGCTGGAACACTATGAGAGCCTAAAGGAGCTCTGGAGTTTCCAAAGTGCAGGTGTTTTGCTTTGACAGATGCGTAAACTAGAGAGAAGACAAGAGATACGTTGCTCAGAAAACTAAGGAGGCTGACTTGAAGGATTATTACCCAAGAAGATAATCTTTCCACTTCATGTCAGCAGTAGTACCCTCAGGCAGAGTAAAGAATTTTCTCGAGAAGCAGCTTTGATAAGCTCAAATTTTCTAAGAACTATTTAGTTGGTGACACAGAGCCCTGCACCATAGAACTTGGAAAATTGATCTCTAATTTGGATAATCTGTGAGCAAGATCAAGACTTCCATCATAAAATCAGCTTAACAAGGTCCCTCCAGGTTTTTACATTTGAGCAAAATTACCTTCCAAAATGAGCCTGCTAATGTGAGATGTCTGAAGAATTTAGTCCTAGACAAATAAATTAAGAGAGCTAATAAATGACATGATTTACTATAATTGATCTGAATCAGTACCACAAACTTTTTCGTAAAATGTCATATATAACGTTAGACTTTGAAGCCCATAGTGTCTCTGTCTTAACTCAAATTTGCCACTGGAGCACATAAGCAGCAATAAGGTGATTCTGATTTTTAAATAATCATGGTCGTGTTCCAATAAAACTTTATTTTGGACATTGAGATTTGATTTTCATATATTAGGTTGGCACAAAAGTAATTGTGGTTTTTGCCATTGAAGTAATGGCGAAAACCACAACTACTTTGCACCAACCTAATAATTTTCACGTCATGAAATCCTTTTTTTTCTTATGATTTTTCCCCCAACCAAATAAATGTAGAAACCATTCTTACCTTTCAAGGGGTGGGCCATACTAAGCCAAAGGCCAGAGTTAGTTCATGTACCATAGTTTGCTGAAAAAAATATCTAGAAGACATGAGTGACACTGATAATCGTCTTAGTCTGTGTTGCTATAACAGAATACCTGAGGCTGCGAAGTTAATGAGGAAAAGAGTTTTGCTTAGCTCATGATTCTGCAGATTGCACAAGAAGCATGACTGTAGTATTTACTTGGTTTCTGGTGAGGGCTTTTGTGATGCATCAAAACATAACAAAGAAGATCAAAAGGTAAGTGAACATGTGCAAAGATGCAAAATCCAAGGGATGCCCTGGCTTTCTAAAAACCCACTCTTAAGGGAACTAATTCATTTCCTCAAAAACTAACCCAGCCTTTCCAGAGCAAGACACCAAGCCATTCATGAGAATCTGGCCCCATGAACCAAACACCTCCAGCTAGGCCTCATCATCCAAAACTAGTACATTGGGGCTCACATGAGGTTTGGTAGTGATATAAACCCTGATCCCCCTTTGCTGGGAACCATGGCAATAATTTAAGGCCATGTAAGATGCATAATCTAATTGCTGTTGCAGGATAACTTTCAACTAGCCTCTCTGTTATGGACTAAAGCCCTAATTCTCAGTGTAGCTGTGTTTGGAGATGGGGCCTCTAAAGAAATACAGTCATCCCTTAGTATATGCAGGGGATTGATTCCAGGACTGCCTGCTGAGTATACCAAAGCTGTGCATACTCAAGTCCAGCAATCAGCTGTGCAGAATCCATGTATATGAAATGTTGGCCCTCTACACGGGTTTTGCATGGGAGAATATTATTATTATTATTATTATTATTTTTGGAGACCGAGTCTCACTCTGTCACCCAGGCTGGAGTGCAGTGGTCTGATCTCGGCTCACTGCAACCTCTGCCTCCTGGGTTCAAGCAATTCTCCTGCCTCAGCCTCCCAAGTAGCTGGGACTACAGGCACGTGCCACTACACCCCGCTACTTTTTTGTATTTTTAGTAGTGACTGGGTTTCACCATGTTAGCCAGGATGGTCTCAATCTCCTGACCTCAGGTGATCCACCTGCCTCGACCTCCCAAAGTGCTGGAATTACAGGTGAGAGCCACTGTGCCAGCTGAGAATACTATATTTTCAATTCTTGTTTGGTTGAAAAAAGTCCCCTTATAAATGGACCCAAGAAGTTCACACCTGTGTTGTTGTGTTGTCCAAAGGTCAACTGTAATTAAGGTTAAATGAGATGGTAAGAATGGGACCTTGATTTCAGAAGTTAGCACACAGGCTCGCTTGCTCTTTCTCTCTGTCTCTCCCCCAGCCTCTTCTCTCCCTTTCTCTGATCACAGAGGAAAGGCCATGAGAAAACTCAGCAGCTAGAAAGTAGCTCTCCAGAAGCCAGGGAAAGAGCCCTCAGTGGAAACCAAATTTGCTGGCACCTTAATCACGAACCTCTGGCCTCCAGATTGTGAGAAGTAAGTTTCTGTTGTTCAAGCCACCCAGCCTGTAGTATTTTCTTAAGGCAACCTGAGCAGACTACTACATATCTAACTACTGTGAAAATTATTTGGGAATTCATTATAAAGGAGAGGAACCTATTCTACATTTGAGAATTTGCTTCATCTAAGTCAAATTTCTGACCAAGCATTGGAGACTGCAACTAAAAATAACATCTAACAGCTTTCAGCTCAGTGAGATTGTAATAGTTTGTTCTCACATTGCCATATGAAAATACACGAGACTGAATAATTTATAAAGGAAAAAGGTTTAATTACAGTTCTGCGTGGCTGGGAAGTCCTCAGGAAACTTACAATCATGACAGAAGGGGAAGAAGAGACAGGCGAGATAGGTGAGAGAGAGAAGGCACCCATAGGAGGAACTGTCAAACACTTACAAAACCATCAGATCTTGCGAGAACTCACTCACTATCATGAGAACAGTGTGGCGGAAACCACCCCTATGATCCAGTCACCTCCCACCAGGACCTGCCCTTGACACATGCAGATTATGGGGATTACAATTCAAGATGAGATTTGGGTGGGAACACGGGACCTAACTATATCAGAGATTAACTTGATATTCTTCCAGGTAGGGCAATACCTACTCAGATAAATTTATGTGGTCCACACAAAATATGTGTTATACATAACAGGATTAGAATATCTGAGAAAATATATCCCAATATACACATATTTAGCATAATCTCACAGGAAATCCCCATTCCTTTCTATTGCATCAAATGCAAGCGAGTACAAGCCTTAACTCCATATTAGATAACTCTAACTCAAACATTCACATTTTAATTTTTAAGTTCACCTAGTTGCCACAGAAACACTTGAGAGATAACAAAATCCTAAGCCCCACCAACCATCTGAGTGGATCCCCACTTGGCCAAGGGCACCCCAGAGCAACCTTGAAAACTGAGTTCTTGGCTACAATGGGATGGGAAGTCAGACACCCCTCCCTTACTATATGCCATTAGGCTTACTTCCCTAAGCACTAAACAGAAACCAGACCTTTCAAAAGATTCCATCACTGATTTCAAGCAACCATCTGATGCTGCCCTTCTTCTACTAGCTGATAAAAGACCTCTGGCCACAGAGTTGTCATGGTCAGTCTATGGAGAATGTGCAGTAAGGGTTTTCATGTCCTCTTCTTCACTGCTTGATGTCAGAGGGCTGAAAACTGCACCCTCAGATCGTGCTAATGCTGCAATTTTTGAATGTAGGACCCACCAGGGGATGTGAAACTCAATTGCACATGTGCATATTTCTCCTTTCATAAATACTCACGACTCCTCCTGGGGATTATGGAATATACATATTCAATGTTCAATATATTCAGTCACTCCACTCAGCATAAATTCTTGTTCCCTTTGCTCCTCCCTTGAAGTATCTGTTTCCGGCTTCTGGCTCAAGGCTGCCATATGCTTCCCAGGCTGTCAGAATGTCCATCCTGCAGGCTGCAGCCCTTTATGAAAAATGAAGCTCTCCTTTTCCAATTTATGAACCTCTTCTGTTAACACACTTCAAATTCAAGAATTGTGCTGCTATACACATGCATGTGTAAGAGTCTTTTCATTTAATGACTTATTTTCCTCTTAGTAGATACCCAGGAGTAGGATTGATGAATCAAATGGTAAATCTACTTTTAGTTATTTAAGAAATCTCCACACTATTTTCCATAGTGGTTGTACTAGTTTACATTCCCACCAACACTGTAAAAGTGTTTCTTTTGCATCACATCTATGCCAAGGTCTATTATTTTCTGATTTTTTGATTATGGCCATTCTTGCAGGAGTAAAGTGGAACCACATTGTGGTTTTGATATGTGTTTCCCTGATCATTAGTGATGTTGAGTATTTTTCCATATGTTTGTTGGCCATTTGCATGTTTATTGGCCATTCTTCTTTTGAGAATTGTCTATTCATGTCTTTAGCCCACTTTTTGATGGGATTGTTTGTTTTTCCCTTGCTCAGTTGCTTGAGTTGCTTGTGGATTCTGAATATTAGTCCTTTGTCAGAAGTATAGATTTTTAAGATTTTCTCTCACTCTGTGGGTTGCCTATGTACTCTGCTGGTTATTTCTTTTGCTGTACTGAAGCCTTTTAGTTTAATTAAATTCCAACTATTTATCTTTGTTTTTGTTGCATATGCTTTTGGGTTCTTTGTCATAAAGTCTTTGCCTAAACCTATGTCTAGAAGGTTTTTTCCACTGTTATCTTCTAGAATTTTTATGGTTTCAGCTTTTAGATTTAAGCCTTTTTCCACTTTGAGTTGATTTTTGCATTAGGTGAGAGATGAGGATCCAGTTTCATTCTCCTACATGTGGCTTGCAAATTATGCCAGCACCGTTTGTTGAATAGGGTGTCCTTTACCCACTTTATGTTTTTGTTTGCTTTGTCAAAGATCACTTGGCTGTAAATATTTGGCTTTATTTCTGGGTTCTCTATTCTGTTTCATTGGTCTATATGCCTAATTTTATACCAGTACCACACCGTTTTGGTGACTATGGCCTTATAGCATAGTTTGAAGTCAGGTAATGTGATGCCTCCAGATTTGTCCTTTTAACTTAATCTTACTTTGGCTATGTGGGCTCTTTTTTTGGTTACATATGAATTTTAGGATTTTTTTTCTAGTTCTGTGAAGAATGATGGTGACATTTTGATGGGAATTGTGTTGAAATTGCAGATTGCTTTTAGCAGTGTGATCATTTTCACAATATTGATTCTACCCATCCATGCATATGGGATGTGTTTCCATTTGTGTCATCTATGGTTTCTTTCAGCAGTGTTTTATAGTTTTTCTTATAGAGTTCTTTTACCTCCTTGGTTAGGTGGGTTCCTAAGTATTTTACATTTTATTTTTGCAGCTATTGTAAAAGAAGTTATTGATTTGATTCTCAGCTTGGTAGCTCTTTCTGTATAGCAGTGCTACTGATTTGTGAACATTGATTTTGTTTCCTGAAACTTTGCTGAATTGATTTAACAGTTTTAGGAGCTTTTTGGATGACTCTTTAGGGTTTTCCAGGTACACAATCATATCATCAGAAAACAGCAACGGTTTGAGTTCTCTTTACTGATTTGGATGCCCTTTATTTCTTTCTCTTGTCTGATTGCTTTGGTTAGGACTTACAGTACTATTGATGTAGGAGTTAAATAGAAATTATTTAGGCAGATAGTGAGGGTAAGAGAGTCCTCAATAAGGTTTTCCTTTTAATGAAAAGCAGCCCCTAAATTATTTCTTTTTTAACAAAGAGCAACCTGATAAGTTGAGCTGCAGACATAGATAAGCAAGCTGGAAGCTTGCATGGGTGAATGCCAGCAGCTGCACCAATAGAAAAAGGCTACCTGGGGGCTAGGCATGTTGAACATAGTGGCTAGGCATGTTGAACATAGTGGCTCCATCTGCCCTTTTCTTTGTCAACCACATGTACAGTAAGGAATGGACAACATGGCACTAGCCAGGTAGGGAACACAACTGCATAATCAAAGATTAGGATGGGGTGGCCAGGTTATTTGCGTACTGTATAAATGGCATACCTTGTCCAACCAATCTTTAGACCCTATGTAAATCAGGCACTGCCTCCTCAAGCAAGCCGATAAAGCTCCATGCACTTTGCTGTGGACTGGAAGACCCACTTGGGAGCCCTTCTCTCTCTGCAGGAGAGAAAGTTATTCTCCTTTTCTCTTTCTTTTGCCTATTGAACCTACACTCTTAAACTCACTATGTGTCTGCATCTGATTTCCATGGCATGAGACAACGAATGTTGGATGTTTACCCCAATTATTCTGCTTCACTGTGTTGAATAGAAGTGGTGAAAGTAGGCATCTTTGTCTTGTTCCAGTTCTCAGGGGGAATGCTTTTGATATGGTTTGGCTGTATCCCTACCCAACTCTCGTCCTGAATTGTAGCTCCCATAATGCCCACATGTGGGAGGGACCCAGTGGGAGCTAAGTGAATCATGGGGTGGGTCTTTCCTATGCTATTCTCATGATAGTGAATAAGTCTAACAAGATCTGATGGTTTCATAAAAGGAAGTTTCCCTGTATGGCTCTCTTTTCTTGTCCACTGCCATGTGAGATGTGTCCTTCACCTTCTACCACGAGTATGAGGCCTCTCCAGCCATGTGGAACTATGAGTCCATTAAACCTTTCTTTTGTAAATTGCCCAATCTCCAGTATGTCTTTATCAGCAGCATGAGAACAGACTAATACAGTAAGTTGGTACCAGTAGAATGCGGCACTGCTGAAAAGATACCCAAAAATGTGAAAACAACTTTGGAATTGGGTAACAGGTAGAGGTTGGAACAGTTTGGAGGACTGAGAAGAAGACAGGAAAGTGTGGGAAAGTTTGGAACTCCCTAAAGACTTGTTGAATGGCTTTGACCAAAATGCTAATAATGATATGGACAATGAAATTCAATCTGAGGTGGTCTCAGATGGAGATGAGGAATTTGTTGGGAACTGGAACAAAGGTGACTCTTGTTATGTTTTAGCAAAGAGACTGGCAGCATTTTGACCCTGCACTAGAGATTTGTGGAACGTTGAACTTGAGAGAGATGATTTAGGATATCTGACAGAAGAAATTTCTGAGCAGCAAAGTGGTCAAGAGGTGACTTGGGTGCTGTTAAAGGCATTCAGTTTTATAAATGAAGCAGAGCACAAATGTTTGGAAAATTTGCAGCCTGACAATGTGATAGCAAAGAAAATCCCACTTTCTGAAAAGAAATTGAAGCCAGCTGCAGAAATTTGCATAATTTACATAAATAATGAGACACTAATCCTCAAGACAGTGGAGAAAATGTCTCCAGGGCATGTCAGAGGTCTTCATGACAGCTGCAACCATCACAGGCCCAGAGGCCTAGGAGGAAAAAGTGGTACTGTGGGCCAGGCCCGGGGTTCCCATGCTGTGTGCAGCCTAGGGACTTGGGCCTTGTGTCCCAGTGGCTCCAGCCATGGCTGAAAGGGGCCAGTGTAGAGCTTGGGCCATGGCTTCAAAGGGTGCAACCCCCAAGACTTGGCAGCTTCCACATGGTGTTGAACCTACCAGTGCCCAAAAGTCAGGAATTGAGGTTTAGGAACCTCCACCTAGATTTCAGAGGATGTATGGAAACACCTGGATATCCAGACAGAAGTTTGCTGCAGGGGCAGACATTCATAGAAAACCTCTGCGGGGGCTGCGCAGAGAGGAAATGTGGGGTGGGTGCCTCCACACACAGTCCCCACTGGGGCACTGCCCAGTGCTGCTGTGAGAAGAGGGCCACTGTCCTCTAAACCCTAGAATAGTAGATCCACTAACAGCGTGCACTGTGCACCTAGAAAGACACAGACAATGCTATCCTGTAAAAGCAGCCAGGAGGGAGGCTGTACCCTGCAAAGTCACAGGGGCAGAGCTGCCCAAGACCATGAGAACCCACCTCTTGCATCAGCATGAGCTGGATGTGAGACATGGAATCAAAAGAGATCATTTTGGAGCTTTAATATTTGACTGCTCTGCTTGATTTTGGACTTGCATGGGGCCTGTAGCCATTTTGTTTTGGCCCATTTCTCCATTTGGAACAGGTGTATTTACCCAATGCCTGTAACTCCATGTTTCTAGGAAGTAACTAACTTGCTTTTGATTTTACAGGCTCATAGGTGGCAGGGACTTGCCTTGTCTTAGATGAGACTTTGGACTGTGGACTTTTTAGTTAATGCTGAAATGAATTAAGACTGTGGGAGACTGTTGAAAAGGCATGATTGGCTTTGAAATGTAAAGACATGAGATTTGGGAGGGACCAGGGCAGGATGATATGGTTTGGTTGTGTCCCCACCTAAATCCATCTTGAATTGTAGCTCGCAGAATTCCCAAGTGTTGTGGGGGAGACCCAGCAGGAGATAATGGAATCATAGGGGTGGGTCTTTTCCATGCTATTCTTGTGACAGTGAATAAGTATAATGGGATCAGAGGTTTTATAATGGGGAGTTTCCCTCTTGTCTGCCACCATGTGAGATGTGCCTTTCACCTTCTACCATGATTTTGGGGCCTCCCCAGCAATGTGGAACTGCATGAGTCCATTAAACCTTTTTCTTTTGTAAATTGCCCAATCTTGGGTATGTCTTTATCAGCAGCATGAGAATAGACTAATACAGCTTTCAACCTTTCCCCATTCAGTATAATGTTAGCTGTGGTTTTGTCATAGATGGCTTTCATTACATTAAATTATGCCCTTTCTATGCTGACTTTTCTGAGGGTTTTAATTATAAGGGGATGCTGGATTTTATCAAAGGCTTTCTCTGCATCAGTTGAGATGATCGTGTGATTTTTATTTTTAATTCTGTTTATGTGTTGTATCACATGTATTGACTTGCATATGTTAAACCATCCCTGCATCCCTGGTATGAAACCTACTTGATCATGGTGAATTGTCTTTTTGATAATTGCTGTTGGATTTGGTTAGCTAGTGTTTTGTTAAGGATTTCTGCATCTATGTTCATCAGGGATATTGATGTGTAGTTTTCTTTTTTTGTCATGTCCTTTCCTGTTTTTGGTATTAGGATGATATTGGCTTCATAGAATGATGTAGGGAGTATTTCTTCTTTCTGTATCTTTTGGAATAGTGTCAATATGATTGGTACCAATTCTTCTTTGAATGTCTGATATAATTCAGCTGTTAATCTGTCTGTTCCAGGACTTTTTTTGTTGGTAACTTTATCATTACCATTTCAATCTCACTGCTTGTTATTGGTCTGTTCAGAGTTTCTCTTACTTCTTGGTTTAATCTAGGAGAGTTTTATATTTCCAGGATTTTATCTATTTCCTCTAGGTTTTCTAGTTTATTTGCATAAAGGTGTTCAAGTAGCCTTGAATGATCTTTTGTATTTCTGTGGTATCAGTTGAAATATCTCCTGTTTTGTTTCTAATTGAGCTTATTTGGATATTCTCTCTTCTTTTCTTGGTTAATCTTCCTAAAAGGTCTATCAATTGTATTTGTATTTTCCAAGAACCAGTTCTTTATTTCATTTATCTTTTGTATTGTTGTGTTTGCATGTTTAAATTGCATTTAGTTCTGCTTTGATCTTGGTTATTTCTTTTCTTTTGCTGGGCTTGGATTTGATTTGTTCTTGTTTCTCTAGTTCCTTGAGGTGTGACCTTAGATTGTATATTTGTGCTCTTTCAGATTTTTGATATAGGCATTTAAGGCTATGAACTTTCCTCTTAACACTGCTTTTGTTGTATCCAAGAAGTTTTGACAGGCTGTGTCATTATTATCATTCAGTTCAAAGAATTTTTAATTTTCATCTTGATTTCATTGTTGACTCAATGATCATTCAGGAGCAGATTATTTAATTTCCATGTATTTGCATCATTTTGAGGGTTCTTATTGGAATTGATTTCCAATTTTATTCCACTGTGGTCTGAAAGAGGACTTGATATAATTTTAATTTTCTTAAATTTGTTGAGACTTGCTTTGTGGCTTATCATACAGACTATCTTGGAGAATGTTCCATGTGCTCATGAATAGAATGTATATTCTGCAGTTTTGGGGTAGAATGTTTTATGAATATTTGTTAAGTCTATTTGTTCTAGGGTATAGTTTAAGTCCATTTGTTTCTTTGTGGACCTTCTGTCTTGATGACCTGTCTAGTACTGTCAGTGGAGTATTGAAGTCCCCCACTATTACTGTGTTGCCCTTTTTAAACTCCTATGTGTCAGTTAAAGACAGGCTTTTTCCATCTAGTGAATCCACCATTCCCCAGGGCCTTAGAGTCCTACCTTAGATGGGAAAACTAGACCATCAGAGATGGCCAATTGCTCCTTCATATCTCAGTCCAGATGCATGGGGCCCAGAAAATGTAGTCCAATTATTTGACAAGAAGAGAAAAACGCTGGTATTGGGGAGTTCTAGAAATCTTTGCCTTCAGATTACAGAAGATAGCTTTCATCTTCTGTACTATATTTTAAAGTTTAAATAATATTGATGATATTGTTAGCAATGTCTTTATTTTTTCATGCCATTCTATTTTATGTATAACAAAGAACTTTACTGTTACTTTTCTTGCCTTTCTCATCTGCTGTTTTCAATGTTCAGTTTATTATTGTTGTTGTTATGATATAATTTTTTTACACAACTATTTTCTCTAAATAGCTTCAGTACTTATCGGCAATTCTTAAACTTTCCCAGTCTTGAGTTCTGGATCTTGATTAATCTTTCTGTCTTCTGAAGAAGATTATTGGATAGTTTTGTCATGAAACTTAAAAAAAACAATTAATTAGTTTTATGTTCTCTAAATGTTTGGTGATATAAGAAAGTATTTCTCTCATCTTTACACATTCTCCTAACTTTTGCCTAAGTAAGAAAGTATGTCTGTTGTTTTTACACATAAGTAACCATTTAAATGTGTATAAAATTATTGGATTAAACTATTTCTCGTCAAAACTTGTTGAAATTGTTCCATTGTCTTTCAACATTTGACATTCCACATGAGAAGTCTGAAACTTACCTGATTTTTTCATCCTTTATAAATGTTCCTAATTTTTGGTTTACCTTTAAAATATTGCAATATTCCATGATATGTCTATGTTTGGATATGTTGTGATTATCTTGGAGAAAACTATATTAGTCTATTCAGTTTGTAGACATAAGTCACTTTGGGTAAGGTTTAATGGGGCATTTCATAGCCATAATTATTTATTACATTTATTTTTAAGGTAATTAGATTTTTTCTGTTCTTGATGTCTATAATTTTGACTTTCACTGATTTCCTGGTCATTTTCCTGTTAATTCTTTGATATTGTGCATTTTTAACTCTGCTTATTTCTGCCTTCAATGTACGTTTCAATTCTGCCATTGCTTTATATGTTTCATTGCTTTCCTTTCCTATTTAAGGCAGACCCCTTTACATCTCTGTCTTTGTGGGTCTCTTTTTATGATTCCACAAACCTACTTCATAGAGGCTTCTTTTTCATAAAGTCATGTCCCTTTTCATTTTTGGTACACCATGCAAATGTTTTATAAAACCTCCATACCATTCTCATAGAAGTAATGTACACAAAACTTCTACCTTGGAAGGTTCTAGACAAGGTTTCCCTTGTCTTATGGTAGGAAGAAGCCTTATAACTTATGTTTTTCTATTTAAAAAAGGAGAGATACATTCAGGTCCAGCTTTTCTCAATAGATAGGGAGGGTGAAATTTACTTGCCTCTTCATTCCAGCTGTTTCCATGTTAATAGCCTTCCTCTCTCAGAGGTAAAGTCAAGGTCATCAGCCTTTAATTTTGTGCTGGTCTATTGAACTGAGGATGTATCTTCTTTTTCTTAGGTGGTTCACTGACTTAGGAAGAGTGCATTGAAGTTTAAAGGCCTTATTTGAGCAATGAAAAAGATGCTCTTATGCATGTACTGCTCCCAGAACTTCTCATGTAATATCCAGGAATATGTATAAAATTATATGTGTTTCTACATTTTTCTATGTTTTGGATTCCCAAGTGTAACATCCATATGAGTGGAGAAACAAGTGTTGAAGCAAATGGTGGAAAGAGGAAGAATAGGCCAGAAATCTGGTACTTGTTTTCCAGAAATGCTGCCTGTTTCTGATCTTTCTGATCTCAACAGCCTCCATAGCATGCAGTAAGACATAAACAATGGAATGGAATCACCATCTTTTCCTGTTGTTCTAGGTTCTGTTCTGTTTTAGAGGGGTTGACATATGGTACATGGCTAAGAAGGGACATTTAATGGGGTCTCATCCAGACATTGACATATGATCTTTGCTTGTCTTGAACTTGTGCTAGTGGAAATGTATTTAATGTATCTACAAAGGTATATTAATTGGAACTGGATAGTGCAGATAACAGACAAACTTAATAACTCAAGTGAAATTAATTTATATATGTAAGTAAAGTTTGAAAGCATTTCATTAATATTGTATCTTCAGGGCTTGACTTTATAATCAGCCTACTCACTTAACAAACTAAAATTCAACATAAACTACAAATCTAGTACACTTTGCATTATACCATAGCAGCCACAAATTAATGAGTAATAAATAATGCTGTGAGCCAGTAGAAAATGATGATAGTAACAGAAGAAACATTTGCACTCACTGTACCCATGGCTTTGCTGTACTTGATGAATATTATCATTCAGGAAAATTTTAAGGGATTTTAATAGTCAGTTCCTGCCAGTGATCAATAATGACCTCATTATTGCATGTGCTTGCATTTTTGTGACATCAGAGGAAAGAAACATTGCAAAACCCAGAATTTCCCAAATTAATTGCTAAAGGTCTTCCAGTACAAACTCTTCGAACTACACTGGCACATCAAACCCTTTTAACTAGTTCTAGAGCTAAAGTGAAAGCAGTAGTGTATTTAGGAAAAACAAAAAGAAAAACCCAGTTTTCAGTTTTTAAGCAAAATCACCAAGACTTTAATGTAAACAGGTCCTGTAAAGAAACATACTATTCTCAAAGCTGTATCACTTTATATGGCCATATACTGGGATCTCACATATAAATGAATATATATAAGGAGAAATGCCACTTTTTCCTCCCCATTCTTGGACTAATGCTGTTTAACTTTTTTTTTTTTTTTTTTTTCCTGAGACATGGTCTCATTATGTTGTCCAGCCTGGAGTACAGTGGCACAATCTCAGCTCACCACAACCTCTGCCTCCAGAGCTCAAACCATCCTACTGCCTCAGCTTCCTGAGTAGCTGGGACTACAGGTGTGTACCATCACGCCTGGTTAGTTTTTGTATTTCACGGAGAGATGGGGTATTGCCATGTTTCCCAGGCTGGTCTCAAACTCCTGAGCTCAAGTGATCTGCCTGTCTCAGCCTCGTAAAGTGCTAGGATTACAAGTGTGAGCCACTGTGCCTGGCCTGAGTAATTTTTGATGCATAATTTGACATGAAATTTCAGAAGGCCGGTAAGCCAACACTCCACCCCCATCCTAACAAACGAAGGTAATCATTTCTATTTAAAAGCCTCTGAAAATAATATTGATGTAAGTAGAGCAACATATAACTTCCTACCTAAGAAAATATAGCTGTTTTCATGTTCTCTCGTTAAAGAATCATTGTGGGCAGATAATGAGAAGCAGAGCCTAAGGAAAAGAATGGACAAATAGGGAGAAAGAGGAGATAAAATAATAGACTGGTCTTTGAAAGGATAAGCGTTGAAGAATTGATGAGTTATATTTGCAAGACAGTTAGTGATTGATTTTGGTGTCTTTTAAAGGCTTGTCTACATTACAGAAACACATTGGACTAGAAGAGAAGGATGAGAGCCCTGATAAAAATTTAAGTATTATCCTGAGCCAGTCCTTAAGGGGAGCATGCTATGTAGCCCTGTTACATTGACAGTGTACATAAAGGATATCTATCTAAGCATCCTTCTAGGTATCATTTAGCAAATGTTGTTAGCAAGTTAAGAAATTGTGTCTAGGATCTGTGTCAGGAAATGCCTTTATTTGTATTAGCCTAGTCTTCTCTCTAGGATTATGTTACTTATGAGCGGAAGTTTTCCATATATTGTATACTTTTGTTTTCGTCTTAGTTCCCTTTCATAAGTGTTATATCAAAGTTCTGATGATTCATTGAATAATTATAAGTTACAAAATTAAAATATTTAAAGGAAATTAAAAAGTTAATGCGATTTTTTATAAGACTCATATTCCTATATAAGACTGCAATTAATTATGGGATTGGGCAAAAATGCAAATTATTAAAAAACAAAAACTGTCCAGGTGCGGTTGTTCATACCTGCAATCCCAACACTTTGGGAGGCTGAAGTGGGAGAATCACTTGAAGCCAGAAGTTTGAGACCAGTCTGGGAAACATAGCAAGACCCTGTGTCTACAAAAAAACTGATAAAAATTAACTAGTGTGATGGCCTCAGCCTGTAATCCCAGCTACTTGGAAGGCTGAAGCAGGAGGATCATTTGAGCCCAAGACATCAAGGTTGCCATGAGCCAAGATTGCACCACTGCACTCCAACCTGGGTGACAGAGCGAGACTGTCTCAAAACTAATAAATAAAGTAAAAACTCTCACCACTAGCACCACCAAAAAGGAGATCCCATAAGCTTTTTTAACATTTCCAAAACAAGGCTCTCTAAGCTTCTTTTTTCCTCATTCTAGAAAGCTAATGATAGAATTTTTTTTTCCCCTGAAACCCTCAGCTACATTCACTGTGTCCTGCATTTATTGTTGACAGCTATTCAAGACCTACAAGGTGAAGTTGAATATTATACACTTGTTTGGAGTTCTGCTACCTCAAACGACTCTCTAAAAATCTTGCCAGATGTAAACTCTCATGTCATTGGCCACCTAAAGCCAAACACAGAGTATTGGATCTTTATCTCTGTCTTCAATGGAGTCCACAGCATCAACAGTGCAGGACTTCATGCAACCACTTGTGATGGGGGTGAGTCCAGATTCTAAAAGATATTTGCTTCAGAGATGTGAGTGAAATTGATTGATTCTTGCTGGGGTTGAGATCAGTCATCCCTCCATTATAAAATTTCCGGTGTAGGAGGGAGGCGGGTGGGGGCTGAAATGCTTAAGTGCTCACTGTCGTCAGTAGCAGATCAATAAGCAGTCCCATTGAGACAGAAGCACAAGCTCTAATAATGAGATATCAGCCCAGTTTGTTCCTGTTCTTTTCAGTGTATACTTATTTTAGAGCTGAGTTCACATCAATAAATGGTGACATTTAGAAACATTTTTTTTAAGATTTGCCCTCAGAAGCAGTATGTTTTTCAAAACGACAGCCAAACACAGTGAGAGCCCTCCCTGAGTCACTAGAAATGGTAGGTGGAAGTTCAGCCCCTGAGAAAAATTGCCTATGACTCATTTCTAAGCCAGTTAGCAAGGGGGAGGAAGCAAGGGAAGCAACTTGTGAATCTGAAATGTGTTTGGAATGGTCTTTCTAATCTTTTTGGCTTTATAAAGTCTCATTATAAACATTATAATATCATTACCTCCCAAGCAAGTGTTCCAGGTCATTAGCAGAGCTCTTTAAGTGTGGAACCCATTTCCCTTTGTGGTGCCAAAGGTCGGCACCTTTTGTTTATAAAATAGGGTAGATCACAAGGACAATTCTTCAACTAGTTAAGATGGGTTCTTATGATAAAAATAGGTCTTTGCATAGTTATTTCTGACATGCTTGAATAATTATGTAATTTAACGCTAAGCAAGATTTTTTTCTTATGTTAGATTTCATCATTACCTATGATAATCAACATTCAAAATCATTTACATAATGACAATATTGCATTATTGCTTCATATTGCTTGAGTTACAAGCTAGTAACATCAAATTATTTTTCACGTTCCACCAGCCTCATTGTATTTGAGTTTTATTTTTTGCTTAAGGAGCAAATTTTATTTCCTTCCCTCCCTCCCCTGCACCTTGAAGGTATAGAGTGAAGGCACGGAAAAAAGACAAAAAATAGATATGTGTTAGTGGTGCAGATGGGTGAATAATTTATCATCATATCCCACTGGTCACATAGTATTGAAGATTAGCACTATGCTGGTGGTATAAAGCATTTTACCACCAATTCTTATGGTTTCTAACTGAGAGTATAATAAGCCAATTTACAGAGGACTACAGACTGTGATAACTTCATCAGCGAAAAGCAGATAAGCAACGAACCCTTTGCTAAACCTAAATACTAATCTGCATTTAGCTTAACATGTGCTTTTTCAGAGACAGCTGGAGTTTATTCAGTTTCTTCCTTTAATTCTAGAGCCTCAGGGCATGCTTCCTCCAGAGGTTGTCATCATCAACAGTACAGCTGTACGTGTCATCTGGACATCTCCTTCAAACCCAAATGGTGTTGTCACTGAGTATTCTATCTATGTAAATAATAAGCTCTACAAGACTGGAATGAATATGCCTGGGTCGTTTATTCTGAGAGACCTGTCTCCCTTCACTGTCTATGACATTCAGGTTAGAATATTGCTTTTTGATGGTTAGGCTTATGGATATGTTAAATAAAACGTGCCAGGCTATGTCTTCAAGTGGATATCTTCTGTCTTGGTTACAGATTATTTCTTTGGTGGGGAAGGGAAAAGAGAGAAGGGAAATTGATCAGAATTAAATCTGTGTGCTGTAGGCAAACATGTGAGTCTCTGGAGAGAAGATAATGATGATACAGAAAACGATGGTGATGAGGATGGTGATGAAATTCTCACTGGCAAAATGAAGCTAATCATGTATTCTAAATAAATCTTGCTGAGCAGTTTACCTTTTCCCTGGATCTTTTACTGAAATCAAAATCAGAATCAGTTTATAAATGTGGAGATTTTTTTTCTCTTCCCATTTCTCCTATTTACTAATTTAATATCTCCAGAGAAGTTGTGAAACTTCACTTGGTTTCAAATTCCTCTTTTGTAAGGGCAATGGACTAGATGACTTAAAACATTCTAGCCACCTGTGATTCTGAATGCAACAGGAAGACATAAATAAAAAATATAGCAGACAAAAAATATTAAAAGGTTTTATCTGAAGATGAAATAAATATATTTATTCATCACTCAAAAACTGTTCAATGTTCTCCGCATATGTGAGAGTAATTGTGGTTAAAATTTTTGCCGTTGGACTTCTTTAAGAATCTTATGAAGTCAGTGTACTCTGCCTTAGAAAAATATTTATGCACTTGTATGACAAAATTTAACACACAATTTTAGAAAGTGCACTGATCACTTGAAGTCAAATTCATAGGCTTCTTCAGGGGCTACTGGCCTTAAAGGTAGAAAAAATATAGGGAATACTAAGGCATATAAAACAAGGAACTTATCTTCACGGAACTGGAAATCTTGTTGGAGTACCAAGACATAAAAGATAGCAAGGCTAAATGTGCAAATGAGTGATGGAAAAAAAAAAATCAGAGTATTTCAGAAACCCCACGTTTAAAGAAAGCTTGCAATTTACTAAATGTTTTAATGAACTATGCTACTTCTAAAATTCTTAAGAGCTTCGTAAGATAATTTTCAGAAGATACTAAGCACAGAAACATTTTATTGGTTCTATCTATTTAGTAGTACTACCTCATTCAGGTTTCCATCTCCTTTTCCTGACATTTGAGGTTAAGACATACATAATCATCTGGCTACAACCAACACTTTAGTCTCCCCTACTGTGACTCGTAGACCTAGCTTCCTAAGAAAACCAAATAAAAATATCTTTGAAT
Source organism: Mandrillus leucophaeus (assembly GCF_000951045.1). Classification (NCBI taxonomy): domain Eukaryota; kingdom Metazoa; phylum Chordata; class Mammalia; order Primates; family Cercopithecidae; genus Mandrillus; species Mandrillus leucophaeus. The sequence continues at coordinate 3,895,922 of NW_012103243.1, forward strand.
AAAGGAGAAAGGTACATTAATTATTTTTCTTTTTTTTATTTAAATGTATTTTATTTTAAGTTCCGGGATACACGTTCAGGACTTGTAGATTTGTTACATAGGTAAACATATGCCATGGTGGTGTGCTGCACCTATCAACCCATCTACCAGGTATTAAGTTCCACATGCATTATTAGCTATTTATTGTGATGTTCTCCCTCCCCTGATGCCCCCACAACAGGCCCCAGTGTGTGGTGTTCCCCTCCCTGTGTCCATGTGTTCTCGGTGTACAGCTCCTACTTGTAAGTGAGAACATGTGATGTTTGCTTTTCTGTTCCTGTGTTAGTTTACTGAGGATAATGGCTTCCAGCTCCATCCATGTCCCGGCAAAGGACATGATCTCATTCCTTTTTATGGCTGCATGGTATTCCATGGTGTACATGTACCACATTTTCTTTATTCAGTCTATAATTGATGGGCATTTGGGTTGATTCCATGTCATTGCTATTGTGCATAGTGCTGCAATGAACATATGCATGCATGTATCTTTATAATAGAATGATTTATATTTCTTTGGGTATATACCCAGTAATGGGATGGCTGGGTCTAATGGTATTTCTGGCCCTAGGTCTTTAAGAACTCACCACACTGTCTTTCACAATAGTTGAACTAATTTACATTCCCACCAACAGTGTAAAAGTCTTTCTATTTCTCCACAGCTTCACCAGCATCTGTTGTTTCTTGAGTTTTTAATAATCACCATTCTGACTGGCATGAAATGGTATCTCATTGTGGTTTTGCTGTGCATTTCTCTAATCATCAGTGATGTTGAGCTCTTTTTCATATGCTTGTTGGCCACATAAATTCTTCTTTGGAGAAGTGTCTGTTCATGTCCTTTACCTACTTTTTTAAATGGGGTTTTTTTTCTTGCAAATTTGTTTAAGTTTCTTATAGATTCTAGATATTAAACCTTTGTCAGATGTATAGATTGCAAAAATTTTCTCCCATTCTGTAGGTTGCCTGTTCACTCTCATGATAGTTTCTTTTGCTGTGCAGAAGCTCTCTGGTTTAATTAGATTCCATTTGTCAATTTTTGCTTTTATCATAATTGTTTTTGACATTTTTGTCATGAAATATTTGCCTGTGTCTATGTCCTGAATGGTATTGCCTAGGTTTTCTTCTAGGATTTTTATAGTTTTGGGCTTTACATTTAAGTCTTTAATCCATCTTGAGTTACTTTCTGTATAAGATGTAAGGAAGGTGCCCAGTTTCAATTTTCTGCATATGGCTAGCCAGTTTTTCCAGTACCATTTATTAAATAGGGAATCCTTTCCCCACTGCTTGTTTTTGTCAGTTTTGTTGAAGATCAGATAGTGGTAGATGCACGGTCTTCTTTCTGAGGTCTCTATTCTGTTCCCTTGGTCCATTTGTCTGTTTTTGTATCAGTACCATGCTGTTTTGGTTACTGTGGCCTTGTAGTATAGTCTAAAGTCAGGTAGTGTGATGCCTCCAGACTTGTTCTTTTTACTTATGATTGTTGTGGCTATACAGGCTCTTTTTTGGTTCCATATGAACTTTAAAGTAGTTTTTACCAATTTTGTGAAGAATGTCAATGGTAGTTTAATGGGAATATCACTGAATCTGTTAATTACTTTGGGCAATATGGCCCTTTTCATGACATTTTTTCTTCCTATCCATGGGCGTGGAATGTTTTTCCATTTGTTTGTGTCCTCTCTGATTTTCTTAAGCAGTGGTTTGTTTTTATTGCACATCATGATTCCCAAAACCTACCTGAGATGTCTTAGCATGGAATATGTGGACTGATGTTTATGTTCATGATTCTTACAGTGAGTCCATGTATGCAGGTAGGCCGTAGGCCAAATTATAAAACAGAAATCAAGCTCCAAATAAATTAGAAATATAGCTATATAAAAAAGGCTAACACAGGAAGGTGATGGAGGATTTGCTGTATTGTCTTCTTTTGACCCCTGTTCGAGAAAGCTCATTTTTCAAAAGACACCTTATTCATTTGCTTTATCAAGACTTGAAATACAACCTAGAAGTGAGAACATTGTGTGCTGTGCATGCATGTGCAGCTCAGCTCTCTAACTCTGGATTAAGAGTTAACGTTTAAAAGTGTTTAAGGCCTATTCTATGGGGAAGGCTTTATTTATACCACTACTGGTTTGAGTCAGGTATAAATAACTCAAACCAGTAGGTATAAAGCTTCCTCTTCTGGTAGCCTGAAGAGAGTGGAAACAGATGAAGATGCAAAAGACCAAAGTAGAATCCAATAATAGAATTTTGTTATTAGTGACTAAGATACTGTTATTCCAGATTACTATATTTTTTGTGAAGCTTTTTGCAGTCCAAGAATACTGTACTTGATATAGCTATTGCATTTCTGAAAATTTGAACATCAAATTTCAGTGATTTTCATTATGATATCAAAGGTGATTTGGTTTCATTTAAAATAAGCATTTAATTGGAATGCCTAATACTTTAGAATTAAGGCTGTCTATGCTAAGCCCATCTGTAAAATAGCTATTGATTTTAAAGCACATAACACACCCAAGTATCTACTTTTGTTTTTTCTGAGACAGTCTCAGTCTTGTCACCCAGGTTGGAGTGCATTGGCATGATCTCAGCTCACTGCAACCTCTGCCTCATGGAATCAAGCAATTCTCATGCCTCAGCCTCCCAAGTACCTGGGATTCCAGGTGCCCACCACCACACCAGGTTATTTTTTGTGTGTATTTTTAGTAGAGACAGGGTTTCACCATGTTGACCAGGCTGATCTCAAACTCCTGACCTCAGGTGATCCACCTGCCTCAGCTTTCCAAAGTGCTGGGATTACAGATGTGAGCCACTTCACCCAGACAAGTATCTACTTTTTGAATAATCCCTTTGTATGTCCCCTTTACAAATAAATAATCATTTCATTTTTATTCAGTTTTATCTCTTTTTAATATAAATATAGTAAGCTTTATATTTGTGTTTCATTCACATGTTATACAATATAGTTATAGCACTAGAAATAGGTCCCAAAATAGAGACTTGGAATGTTAACATTAGTAAAAATTTAAAAACATTGGCACATTTCTCTAACATTTGAGGTTAAAACATATATAATCATCTGGCTACTACCAGTAGCCATTGGTCATTTTCCTTTGACCAATGAATCAAAAGAAATGTTTTCTGGAGAAACATTTGAATATACCTAAGTAGTTTAGAGCTTAAAGTTATGTTAATATTTAGATGAGAAGCCAATAGGGTAGAGTGGAGAGCAACTCAGATATCCTAAATCTTACCAGCTTGACCATATTCCCTTTCTTCTCTGCAAATTTGTTTAAATGGAGTTATGAGGAATCAATACAATTATTTGTGCTTATTTCCATTATAATATTTGGCACATATTAGATACATAATAGATTCAGTTGAATTGATTCTGAGTTACTTCATTATGTATCATAGAATCAATTTTTTCCAATATGTATAAAGTTCATTTTCATTAATTATATTACAGCATTATATTTTAAGTTCATCTGCCTTTATTTCAGATTTAATTGAACATGCTTAGAATGTACACCCTTGATAGTTTTTAAATATCCACTATTAATACCTCAAAAGACAATATGGCATCAACAAGTAACACAACTCATACAGCATTATGAACATATCCCTCAACTAACATTTAGGTACACTAGTAATAAAATAGCATATCTACTAAATACAAGAATCCCATTTGCCTTTCTTCAACCATCAAAGGAACAATCAGATAATTGTTTCACATAGAAGCTCAGAATTAGTGTTTAAGATTCATTAGCACCTAGCTTGCCTTCTCCATTTATGTATTAGATACTCAAAGTAAATTAGCACTGTAAAAAGCACAGTTCCTCTTAGGTTTATCCTTTAATTGAGAGCAAAATAATATTGATTTGTAGATGTTCCCAATCTTTTGTATATTCATTTCTCTCTCTTCCCTCTTGGTTAATGCGTTCCTTTTGTGTTACTAATGCTTGATGAACCCCATTTCTAATCTTCAGTTATTCCACTCTCCTCAGTTTTTATTCAGATTAGGTGTCAGAATTAAAGGGATGAATGATGATTTTCTGCTGTGATTAAGGTAAAAATACAATTGCATCTGGAATAAATGGATATAAAATACCTCAGCCATATTGGAAGGCTTCTCTAGGCCTCATTTTTCTTCCACTAGACATTAGCATTTAGGCTATTTGTTTTACAGTGTCAAGACTTCCAGAAGATATCATCATTACACTACTTAGTTATAGATTTAGAGAACAGTAAGCAGTGATAACCTATTATGTTTGCAAACTGTCACTTGGGCATCTTCCGTTCCTTGACTATACTCTGAGTAGATTAATGTATCTTTCTCTTTCTGAATAGTTGAAACCAGAGAGTAAACATCACCATTCCCATCACTAAATCAATTGTCTTGATCCCAATTCTGTACCCTCCTCTGAGTTCATTCCTTTGGAGTCAGTTAACATCAAAAATGAATATTGATTTAACCTCAAGATGTTATAGAGAACTATAAGAGATTCATGTGAAATGAGGGAAGGTGGGATTCAGACTATTGTTAGTACGTATTTCAAAAATAGTTGCATTTATTTTTTTCTAAACTAATGTTTGCAGGTGGAAGTCTGCACAATATATGCCTGCGTGAAAAGCAATGGAACGCAAATCACCACTGTGGAAGATACTCCAAGTGATATACCAACACCTACAATTCGTGGCATCACTTCAAGGTAAAAAATTTTGTGTCAGTTAATCTAAGGAACTCTGATCAGAAGAAATGAAAATAAAAACCAAAGGTATCCTCTCAGCCGTGACAATCTCATTTAATGGGTTCTTACAACTATGTGTGTAAATCAAATTTTTGATATTATTTCACAGATGTTAAGCTTCACTGGACTTCCAATGACATTTAACCTTTAATTTCCCTGATTGCCCAGCCTCAGATTTTTTATTTAGTAACCTGTAAACAAATACTGGAAATACATATCTCCTTATTTGAATGTGTCCTTTAGTGAATCCTTTTGCAAAGCATTATACATGCTTAATTGTAATGACTACCTTCTAACTTAATCTTTTTGGTTAAAAAAAAAAAAAACTGATTTATATACATCAGAGTGCCCTGAAGATAGAAATCTGTAAAATTAATAGGGCAGATAATGTTTAGATAACCATTATCAATTTTGTCAGCTTCTTTGTAGAATCACTTTATTTTTCTTTATTCTTTTGTTGCTGAGAAATGACCATAGTTTGAAAGCGAGTCTCTTTATAATTCATAATTAGTAACAACAATAATAATAATATTTGGTGTTGTTTCCAAAGCTGAAAATAAGATAGTAAATTGTTCATCTGTTTGTATCAACTTGAGGCTGGGAAAAGAAATCTTAGTGCTTTCACATTATACTTTTTGCTTAAGCCAAATGAATCACCCTCACCTATACGTACAAACAACACACACACACACACACACAAACACACGCACACTGAAATAATCAGTCTATTATTAATGTTTCAATTCTGAAGGATTCCTCTATGGCATGTTGAAATTTCCAGATCTTAAATCGGTTAAAAAAAAATTAGCACTGGTTTTGGCAACCGATGGTTAAAATAATTAGAAAAACCCAACTAACAGGATTGTTAGCTGTTCTTGGCAATAATCATATCTTGTCTCCTTGAGTATATCTTCTCTCAAACACATGATAGATAATGATCTAATTTTTGACATACCAATTAGTTTATAATCCCCCCAGCAGATATCTCTCAACCTATTCACAGTATTGTCTACTATACAGGGTGGAAATAGTCACATAAATGGGCATTAGAGATCTTTATTCTTTTAGCAAACACATCTGTGGCCATAATAATATAGAAGGCAAAAGTAATACAAAAGAGCATAAGACATGATTCTAAATTTGCAAAGTTCCAGTATACTGTGGAAGATACTCCCCTAAATAAATGTTTATAGAACAATGTGAAAAACACTATAATATGAGGTTTATGATGTGCAAGAAGAACATAAACAGAAAAATAGCAAACTTTACCCAGAATTGTCAGTGAAGGCATCATGGAAGATGTGACATTTGAGTTCAGTCTTGAAAAGCTCAGGAAAGAATTATAGTTAGGTGGGTGGATGTTTTCAAATTCTTGTCTACTGGCATCCCCATGACTCAAGCCCATGTGAATGACATAACAGAATATGCCTCATAATACATATTCATTTATAACTAATTTATTTATAAATAATACCTAAGCTTTATAAGAAATGGAACAAATGTGACTGTGTCTCTATGATTTTTTTTCCTTTAAGAAGATTATTACACATAATAACAGGACAAATATTTTTAGTTGCTATTAAAAGCTGCTTGTATCCAAATACATTAAATTGATGGCAAAAACATTAAAGAGAGTATTATACAACAAGAACAAGGAAACTGAGAGAGGAGACAACAACAGAAAAGAGATTACAACATGATTTTGTAAGCAATATTTGTCAGAAAGAGGCAAATGATTTAATACAGTGGAGAAATTTACAACCAAAATATTGGTTGACGAAAGAGAATAATGACAGGAAACAAACTATTTTTTCCACAGAGAACTGGAGAGGCTGGGCACTTAGAAGTTTTAAGGATGTAAAGAGGAGGAGGGAGGGTAAGGTTTAAAGCTGAAATCGTAGAGCAAGACACAACTGTTAACAAAGAAGTGTTTGGAATCCCAGGTCTCTTGCCTCTTTGCTGTGCATCCAGGGGTCTATTTCTCTTCCTCCACATGACAAAGTCCACTGACTAGGAGATTAGACATTTATTCTCTGGAGAAACTGAGGGCTGCTAGGCACAGGGGAGCTGAGATGAGATGTAGAAGTAAAAACAGTGATAAAGTGAGACCACAACCTGAATAGTGCACTTTTTGGCTAATTTTCCCAGTTCTGTCCTCAGGAGCAAGTAGCCAAGTCATAAACACCTCCAGATAGGAAACTGACCATTCTTTTCTAGAAAAAAATGAATAATCCAAATAAAATACCTCCAGACAATAGCATATAGGGATCCCTAACAGTGAAAACAACTTGCTCCCTGGTCACCTGGTAGGAAAGTATGCCAATCAACAAGGGTCACCTACCTATAAAGCTTTTAGTCAACCTTTTTTTTTTTTTTTTTTTTTGGTGCATCGCTCTTAAAGATAAAAAGGGGACCAAAATAAACAAAAGACATGATACAATAGGTTCAGAGACATTGCAGGTGAGGAAAAAAAATTATAACCTCAGACAGATAAAAGAAGATTCTCTAACCATAAAATGGAAGGAGCATATTAAAAAAAAAAAAAGTGGATAAAACCTCATGGAAATTAAAAGAGTGAAAAGCTGAATTGAAACTTTCGAAGAAAGTTCAAGGGAATGTCTTTGAAAGTGCAATGAAACACAAAGATTTAAGAGAGAGAGAGAGAGAAAGAAAAAAATAATAGAAAGCATCTAGGAAGTCTAATATTTGAATAATAAGAGCTTCGACAGAGAATCAAAGGAAAAGAGGGAGAAAATTAAAAAAAGACAAGAAAATATCCCAGAACCAATGTACTATTGTGCAGATCAAAAGATTCCCCGAATACCAACAATATGACTAAAATATGATTACATATAAAGGGATATTATCAGGAAATTGCAGAGTACCATGTTTAAAAAGCACATCCAAAGAACTACCAGGAAGAACAGACACTACCACAATCAAGATATAAAACAGCATCATGATGTCGGGCTCCTTTATTGCTAACCCCTCTTCTACCCTTCCTAAAACTAAGCAAACACTACCATGTTTTGGTCTATATAATTCTGCCTTTTCCATATTGTCATGTAAATGGATCATATAATATGTAGCCATTCAAAGGGCTTCTTTTAGTTAGCATAATGCATTTAAGATTTGTCCATCTTATTGTATACATACTAGTAGTTGTATACATACTAGTAGTTGTCAGTTTTTGTTGCTGAGTAAGTTTACATTATATGAAAGTTCTACAGTTTGTGCACAGTTTGGATAGTTTTCAGTTCTCCGTGACCAAGATTAAAGTTGCTATAAAACATCTAAATACAGGTTTTTGTGTAAATATATATTTTCATTTCATTTGGGCAAATACCCAGGAGTTGGATGGCTGAGTCATAAAAAAACTGCTAGACTGATTTACAAAGTGACTGTAACATCTTTCATTCCTACTAGCATTGTATGAGAGCTCAAGTTGCTCTACATTTTTGCTAGAACTTGAGATAATATGAGGTGTTTTCCTCTTATTTTTTAAATAGTCATTTAATAGATGTTTAGTTGTGTGTTATTATGGTCTTAAGTTACATTTTCCCTGATGACTAATGATACCGATAAGCTTTGCAATTGTTTTTTGCATGCACTTTGGCATTTGTTTACTCTGGGAAATGGCATCTCCAAATTTTTTGCTAATTTGTTAATTAGATTCTTTGTTTTCTTATTTTCTGAGTTTTGAGAATTTTTAAAATATATTTTGGATTTGAGTTTTTTGTCACATATGTGATTTACAAATATTTTTTCTCTACCCTATGATTTGTCTTCAATTATCTTATTTGTGTGTTTTTAAGAGAAAGAGTTTTAAATTTCAAGAGTTAGATTTGTTACTTTTTCCTTTATGGTTTGTGCATCTGGTATTTTATCTAAGAACTCTGCCTGAGTCAAGGTCACAGAGACTTTCTCTTGTCTATTTCCTAAAACATTTATATGTTTACATGTTGAATTTATGTCTACGATTGGTTTTGTATCAATTTTTGTACACACTGAGGCATGGGTCAAGGTTAATTTTTTGGCATGTAAGTATTTAACAGTTTTAACAACATTTTTGGAAAGATTATCTTTTCTTTATCCAATATTTTTAGATTTTTGTCAAAAATCAATGTAAACATGTTTTGTAGGACAGTTTTGGACTCTTTTATGTTCAGTTTATCAATATGTATGTCTATACCAATATCGCACAATCTTGATTACTGTAGCTCTACAGTAAGCTGTCAAATCACACTGTATTAGTCCTCCAACTTTGACCTTTATAAAAATCATTTTGGCCTTTCTCACTACTTTGCCTGTCCATATACATTTCAGAAACAGGTCATTGATATCTATAAAACATGTGATTTTGATTAGAATTGTATTGAATTTGTGGATCAATTGGTAGAGAATTGACATCTTAACAATATCAAATGTTCTGGTTCATGAACACACTGTTGCTCATTTATTTGCATCCTCTCTCCTTTATTTTATCAGTGTTTTGTATAATCCAGTATGCAAATACTGAACATATTTTATTAAATTTATACCTAATTATTTATTTAGGGGGGTGCCATTATTAATGTTTCTTTAGAACAAATTTAAATCCAATTGTTAGTTTCCAGTGTGTAGAAACACAATTGATTTTGGAATAGTGAGCTTACATCCAGCAACCTTGCTAGACTCCTTATAAGTCTTAAGAGTTTTTTGTAATTCCCTAGTCTATATAGATCTTCTGCAAAGAGAAACTGTTTATTTTTTTCCTTTCCAATCAGTATGTCTTTTATTTCTTTTTCCTGCCTTATTGCACTGGATAGTTTAATAATGTAATAAGAGCACATCCTTGATTTGTTCCCAATCTTTGAAAGAAAACTTTCAGTATTTTACCCTTAGATGTGATGTTATGTATGAAATTTTTGGCAATGCCTTTTATCAGGTTGAAGAACTTACCTTTTAATTTGCTGACAGTTTTTGTTATAAATGGACACGGAATTTTGTCAAACGCTTTTTTGACATTTTAAATTTGTACTATAATCAATTATATTTACTGATTTTAAATTATTGAACTAGCCTGTATTCTCTGGATAACCACAATTTCGTTGTGATATATTTTCTTCTTTATATATTGGGGGATGCAATATACTATTATCTTGTAGAAAATGTTCATCTGTGTTCATAAAATATATTGGGCTGTGTTTGATTTTCTTGTAATACCTTTGCCTGGATTGGGTATCATGGTAATTTCTGGTCTCATACTAAGTTGGGAAGCATTTCCTTCTTTTCTGTTTTGTGGAAGAGATTGTATAAAAATGTTATTATTTCTTAAATCTTGGTAAAATTCACCGGTGAAACCCATATTTGCCTGGAGTTTTTCTTTGATGGAAGGTTTTTTAACTCAGAATTCAGTTCCCTTAATAACGTATGATATTTTGGCGATTTATTCTCCAGTGAGTTTTGTCATCTTGTGGGTGCAGAAAATTAGTTAATTTAATCAAATTTGTCAAATTTATAAGCAGGAAGTTGTTTGTAGTATGTTTGTACTGCAAACAACAATTTGTTGGAACTGATTTACACTCTTTCATTTCTGATATTGGCAGTAAGTGCCCTCTGTTTTTCTAGTCAGCCTAGAGGTTTATCAATTTTGTAGATCTTTTCAAAGAAACATTTTTGGTTTTATTTATTTTCTATATCATCTACATTATTTTCTATTTTCCATTTCAGTGATTTCTGCTCTCTATTTTTTTCCCTTTTGCTTTGCTATTCCTTCTCTAGTTTCTTAAAGATAAAAACTTTCATTATTGATTTGAGACCTTTCTTTTATCCTCTCCACCCTGCTTCAGTGTAAAGCTCACAAATTTTGAAATGTTGCATTTCATTTCATTTGTTCAAAATATATTTTAATTTCTCTTGAGACTTCTTTAACCCATGGATTATTTACAAGGGGATTGTTTTATTTTCCAAGTATTTGGGGATTTTTCAGATATGTTTCTCTCTGGGTTTCCAGTTTAATTTGATTATGATCTAGGAACGTAATTTTAGAATTTCAGTTCTTTTAAATTAGTTACAGTTTTTTCAGGGCTCAGAATATTATCTATCTTAGTGAATGTATATGCACTTTAGGAGAAGATACAGTCTGCTGTTGTCAGATAGAGTGTTTTGTAAATGTCAATTAGTTCAAGTTGAGTGATAGTGGTGTTCAGATCATCTATATACTTACTGATTTTCTGCCTCCTTGTTTTATCAGTTATTGTGAGAATAGTGTTGAAGTCTCCAAATATAACTGTGGGTTTATCTATTTCTTCTTCAGATCTATTAGTCTTTCTTTCATGTATTTTGACGTTTTGCTATTAAGTGCATACATGTTTAGGATTGTTATGTCTTGATAAACTGGCCCTTTTATCATTATGTGATAAGCCCTTTTACTTCCTGATAATTTCCTTGTTCTTAAGTTTATTTTGTCTAATGTTAATATAGTCACTCCAGCTTTCGATTGCTTAGTGTAATTCTGGGTGATTTTTAGACTGATTTCTTCACATTTTGAATATTAGGTTATAAAAATCTGACTCCTGTTAAAATCCTTTGAAGAAAGTTAGAGTTCTTGTTTACTTTTTTCAGCAGATTACCAACTGGTTAGCTTCAGACTCCAAATTCTGTTTTCCTTTGCCAGTGACTACAGTCAGGTCCTATTTTTTCATAAAGTAACATAGCAAAGCTATGAACTTTGCTTTACTACTCTGTGTCTGCACAATGGCTAATTTGGAATTTGGCTGCGGAATTATGTAATAGTTCAGATCTCGAAGTCCTCGCTGTGCTGCTTGCATAGCCTATGTGTGTGAGGCAACCATAAATGTGAAGCTTAGAGTTCAGTCAGGACTTGTGTTGGTTCATTCATAAAATTAACTTCTAGCTTTCTTCTCTCTGAAATGTCCCCCATCATTCCAGCTCCTTTGGACTTCCTTTCCTGGATTTTTGGCTAGAATGATATGATTTCTTTTGAAATGTTTGCCTCCCAGCCTGCCTCCGGGTTTGTATAACTAGAGTTGTTCTTAAGCAATGAGGTAGGAGGAATTAGAGAAAAAAAAAATAACAAGGACTTCTCCCACATTTTTTGGACTATAGAGGCCCCATTTCTTGATTTCTCTGGACTGAAAGATTTTTTTCCCCCTTGGGGCTTTAGATTCCAATTTGGCCACAGCTGCTGCAGTGCGGCTCCTTGACTCTAATCATTCTCAGAGCAGGGCCCAGAACAAAGAAGAGAAAACAAAACAAAACAAAACAAAAATGGGAGTTTTCCCTACACTCTCTGGCTTGCAAGGCTTTTTTTGTTGTAGATACTCTAGCTGGAAAAAAACTTACTTTCTGTAGGGTTTTGCTTGCTTAGTTCACAGTTTCACACTGGTAGGGCCCTTGGGTTAAAAGATGGGAAGTAAAGGAGGGGGAGAAAAAATGGGAAACTCACCCTGTAACATTCATTCTTTTTTTTTTTAATTTTTAATTTTTATTCGTTTATTTATTTTTTTATTACTATTATTATTTTTTTGAGATGGAGCCTTGCTCTGTTGCCCAGGCTGGATTGGAGTGCAATGGCGCCATCTCGGCTCACTGCAAGCTCTGCCTCCTGGGTTCACGCCATTCTCCTGCCTCAGCCTCCCGAGTAGCTGGGATTACAGGTGCCTACCACCACGCCTGGCTAATTTTTTCGTATTTTTAGTAGAGACGGGGTTTCACCATGTTAGCCAGGATGGTCTCAATCTCCTCATCTCGTGATCCACCTGCCTCGGCCTCCCAAAGTGCTGGGATTACAGGCGTGAGCCCCTACGCCCGGCCCGGCCGTAACATTCATTCTTAAAGTTTTGGCTCCCCTCCTGATCAGCCTGCAGTTGTTAACTTTTCAGAGTCCTCAGATAGTTACTTTTCATAATTTGTGCAGATTTTGAGTTGTAATCAGTGGGAGAGAGAAGCTGTAATGGGCTTATTCCATATAGGCCTGCATGGGAAGTCCCCTTCCACCACAGTTTTCTTTCTTCCAATGCCTTTGGCAGCTTTCCTTCCCCTCCCCGCCCCCCATCAGAAGCCTAACAAAAACTTAATATAAACCGTTCATAACCAAATATTGGCATGTAAAATCTTTCCTTTCTTAAAATGATCCATAGTAGCAGAGTAACATTTTCCAAAGGCAAGACTCTAATGAGCAAGTATAGGCTGCCAAGCCATTAATCAAAATTATACCAACACCAAAGCAGTTAGCCTCCCGTGTGCATATTGTTTGTTTAATTTCGTTATACTTCTGGCAATGTATATTTGTTAGTTATGTTTCTATTTTGGTTTTAAAAAATCTTTTATATTAGCAACATGCAAAATGAAATGTGAAATCCTTCCAGAAAAACATCAGCAGACGGGGTCTACTTCTCTAGCATTTAAAATGATTTGTTTTCTAAGAAGCCATAAATTTATTAGATTCTTTGTTTACTTTTGGTGAAATTCAGAAGTCAGTAAGATTTAACTTTCATATATTTCAATAACATACGGATAGCATACCAGCCTGTTTGATTATATGTGTGGAGTGTACCGACTCATCTTTGTCTTTGGCCTTAACTTATGCCTTGTTTTTGACTACATCTTCAGCAGTACAAGCCCTTATGCATGTTTTTCCTCTTATATATAAACCAAAGATGCCATAGCACACAAATATAGAAGGACCAAATGGACCCTTCTAGTTTTATAAGCTGCTGCTTCAGAAACAAGCTCTGTTTCTACACTGCATTTTCCATACTTGTCATATTATCATCAGCTCCTTCTATATCCCAAAAGAATACTAACTACAGATCGATAGCCCGGACATGTCTGGCCATGGCCTACACGTGCCCTGAGTAGTTCATTTATTTGTCTTGGTGGATTTGCTAGAGTGGAATTTAATCAATAGCTAATTCATTAATTCTGGTCCTCGAGAATGTAGAGACTGAGCTGGATGAAGATAACGGGCTGGGTCTGGCTTTGATTGAAATATGACAAACACTGCAGCTGACAGCTTCACTGGGTACTGGGCTGACTATGGAGTTTAGTTATTTATTCCCCATAAATGGATAAACTAAGAAAATAACACAAATAAGAAAGATGTTTTATTACATTACTGCTAGTATTCCAAAATGCATCATTTCCAGGCATGACTCAAGGGAAAGTAGAGAGACAACTCAGATCATGTATTTTAATGTCTTTAATTGGAACCATGGCAGTGTTTTCACATCCAAATCAGTTTGGGAATGTGTTATTTATGAGGAGTGTGAGGTATAAGGTCTTTGTAGCACTCACAAATAATTGTTTTAAGATTTGCTTCTAGATGCTGAATGAGATCAATGATATTTTTACACACCAACTTTCCAGGAATCTTTCTGATAGCAGCATAGGTTAGATGTCTCTAAATTAATGCTAAACCACTATCATCATTAATGAATCTCCGTATATTTTTTTCCTTTGTTGTTGTTGTTGAGACAGGATCTCGTTCTGTCACCCAAGCTGGAGTGAAGTTCACTGCAGCCTTGACCTTCCAGGCTCAAGCAATCCTACCTCAGCCTCCTGAGTAGCTGGGACAATAGGCATATGCCACCATACCCAGCTAATATATTTTAAAAATTATTTTGTAAAGATGGGGTCTCACTGTGTTGCCCAAGCGGGTCTTTTGAACTCTTGGGTTCAAATCATCCTCCCGCCTTGGCCTCCCAAATTACTGGTATTACAGATGTGAGCCACACAGCACCCAGCATCCCCCTATATTTTTAAATTACTTAATGTGGAGTTAGGTATGGCTCAAGAGGACAGAGCTTGTGGAGAAAGAGGATTCTCCTTTTTTCCTCACCAAATTTTGTAAGGCATGCTATGATATACTTTTATGCTATGACATTAGATATCAGGGAATCTCTTCTATCCTTGATTTTTTCTGCCTAACTTTTCTCAGTGAATGATAACTTCACCTGAAGTAATGATTTCATAGTTTTGTAAAATTAAAAGAAAAAATTAATATTTTAAATTTAATTTAATTATTTAACATTAAAAGAAAAAATTAAAGCCACGTTTCTGTTTGTTGCTTTAGAAGGCAGAGTGTTGGGCTGAAGGGTACAGAATGTCAAATCACTTTTTTTCACCTGTATACCCAACTCGCTTACCAATATGGGCAGTTGTAGACTATTTTTAATATGGACTAAAATTGTCTGCTTAAATCTTTAAAGGATATGGGTAGAACCTTGAAAGAGAGAATTTGGAATACACTTAGTGCAATTTGTACAGATCCAATCAATAGCCTTATGGACCATGGCTTTTAGGAAATACTACTTATTTGATGGCCATGAGTTCTGATTATCACATTCTGTTTAAGGAGACCTTAATAGAATAGAGTCAGAATATATAGAATGTAAACAGGATAGATAGAATATATAGAAAAGGGAAAACTGGGCTTATTCGTGTGGCTCTGCTATCACTATTTTCATTTCCTTACCTCCCTCTTCTTCCCAAACTCCTCCTAACTTCCTTACCTCTTGTAGCTCCCACAGAAACAACTCGGCCGCTGAAGTAGCCTTTGAGTGCCTTTCAGCAAAATCCAGTTCTTCCTCCTAATTCACTTTAGCCCTCAACTGCCACTTTGTCCCTGATTCTCTGAACATTCATTGTTTTGTTTTGTTTTTAGTCGTTCCATTAAAAACTTACTTATGAATTCTGGGTGTCCTCAGGAAAAAGACTCCCTATCTTGCTCAGGTAGTTCAAACAGTCTTGCAATTTTAGGCCATACTGATGTCTCAAAGATCTCTGGCCCTGTTTTCTCCTTAAACTCTAATCCCACATATCCACTTGCCTATTGATTTTATGTCATGATATTCACCCAACACTTCCATAACCATGAGCCTCAAAAGTTAATTCTTATCTGACTCATCATCTTTTCCAACACCCACTTCTGCAAATGGACCACCGTCCTGCATATTATCAAGGACATATATCTTTGAAGTATTTTTAATCCCCTGAGTTTATTAAACATCAATTTTAGTACACTTTCTTTTGGAGCATCTTCTCATATATGGTACTCTTCTCCATTTCCACCACTACCACCCTTGTTCATGTTTTCATTGTTTAAGTTTATATAACCACTTTATGGAGCTGTCTTAATACAATTAGATACAAAGAGAAAAAAATATCCTTTACTTTTTACCTGCTACTTACTGCCTTAACTAAACTGTTTTGGCTATCCTTCCCTCAATTCTCAAATACCCCTCAGGAACATCTTATGGCTTTCCAATTATTTTTAATTATGAGTCTTACTTTGATAATTAAGATTCATGATCAAGTATTAAAAAGTCCATTCCATCACCATCAAAATTTTAGCCTCGCATCTACTTCAAAGCTTCTATCATTTCTAAAGCTCAGGCCTAATTGTAGCTTGCTCTTTTCCTTCCCCTTACTCTTTCTTCTCTATTCCATTTTATCCAAATATGTTCCCTCTCAATATTATTATTTCCCTGCCATCACTGGTTGACAATCACAGCTCTCCATTGGCAAGCGATGCTTTATTGAGCAATTGTATGTTTTCCTTGAGAGGTCCTCCTGAGAATCTTTGAATAGCCAAATTCCCTCACACAAGTGTTACCCTTTATAGCTGATCACTTGTGGTGCCAAAAGAGCAGAACATTCCAAAGACTCTTCCTGCTGGAGTCTCCTCATGCCAGAAGGCCACTATCCTGGACAATGTACCTTCAAGGTAGCTCAAGCCTAGCCATCTTGCAAGGCATTCACTTGGTTCTTGAGAAACTCATCCATCTATGCCATGCTATAGATTGATTTTGTGGTATTCTAGGCTTAACCTTTCATTGCAGAACTGCTCTGGCTAATTTCTGCCACCATAATTCTCTGAGAAGCAAACTTTATTTTCTATGCTCATATAGACTGCCAAAATTAAGAGTTCCCTGTCAAGCTGTCCCAAGATCTCCTTACCACATTTTCCTCCAGGGACAAAAGGAGGGAAATGTGTGTCCCTTTTTATTTAAAGAACATGGGTTTTGCATTTTGATTTTTTACCTACTGTAATTTATAATAAACATCTCAGTAGGATAATTAAATATTCAATGACTTGACTTGAAAGCAAAGAATCAAATTTGTCATATTACATTTATTTAGTCTTTGTTAAGTGTTCTGATCATTTTTGATAACCATGATCTGAAATAATATTGGAGAACTTGAGTGTTACATAAATGATTGACAAAAATGACCATATTGATTAGAAAAAAAGGCCTGTGTAAACATAATCAGAGAATCTAGAGCTATTTAATCCATAACAATTTAGGTTAATATCTTAGAGTCAATGAAGATTTCTTTTCTCTGGTCAAACAAAAATATTTTGAAAAAATTGGGAGAAAATATTAGAATGAAATTTTAAAGAATAGTAATGTGAACCCTGACTCTTCATAAAAATTTGATCTGATTGCATCATTTTGATATTCACCTGTATAAAAGTAAGTGATAGTAAATTATTTTCCCTACACTCCTTTGTAGCTTCAATGGTATTTTGTACTTCAAGGGACAATTGGAAGTGATGAGATCCGGGGAGAGTGAAATGCACTTGTAATTCTAACTACTTGGGAGGCTGAGTCAGGAGGATTGCTTGAGCCCAGGAGTTTGAGTTCAGCCTGAGTAATATAGCAAGATCCCATCTCTAAAAATAAATAAAGAAGAAAGTGATGACAACTGTGGGGGTGGCCACAATAGTATGTAGTAGTAACAGTAATAGGATAGTAATTCTGTTGACAATATGACATAATTAAAAAGAAATAACTCCAACTAGAATGTCTGAACACTTGATGAATTCATGTAGGAAAATATGTGTAAAGAACTTCTAGTTCCAAAATGATGACGTAGAAGCAAGTTGGCTTCACTCCTCTCCACAAAAAACAGAAACAAATGTGCATAACTGAGATTATCACAGCAATATCCCAGAACTCAAATATGAGGAAAAGACAGTTCCCACAGTCACAGAGAAGTGAAAATCTCTAAGCAGATGGTAAGAAATTTGGACTTTCGTATCCACAACGCCCATCCTCTCAATACATTCCACACTACACTTGTGGAAAATATTTCTCTGACCCTTGATTTCTGCACTGGAAAAGTGCGATTGCAGTGGACAGTTTCCCGACCATCTTAGGTTACCTGGCAGGCGATCTTTACCTGCCTCAACCCACAGGAAGCATCAGGAGTGCTCAAAGGGATCTATCTCTGTGAGGACATCCAGAGACAACATGGGAAGATGGGACTACCATCACCAGCCCTGGAAATTCTGCTCTGTAACTCAGTAAAAGGAGATGCCAAATCAGAGTGGCTGTTCAGCAGCACCACACTTTAGTAGTTTTGCTCCACAGGTTTCCTGGATACCAAACCTCACCCAGCCTCCTCATGCTACCAGGATATCCCCGTTGGAACCTCCCCTATTTGGGAAAGGTGGTATTCTGATAGTTTACTGGAGACAAGGCAAACCTGGACCTGAGGCACCATCTAGTGCCGAAAAGGAGGCAGTGACCCAGGGAATTAAAAAACAAAATGAAAGAAAATGAACAGAAAAATTACAAAGAATCTCTGCAAACATATCTAAGAAAAACCAAAGCAAGCCAGACAGAGAAAACTACAATAAATAACTAATCTTTCAATGCAAAAACATAGACATACATGCATAAGAAATGGAGAGAAGAGTAATGTATGATAGGATGCTCCAAAAGAAAATGTACTAAAGTTGATGTTTAATAAACTGAGGAAATTAAAAATAATTCAAAGATATATATCCTTGATAATATGCAGGATGACGGTGTGTTTGTAGACATACGACCTGTTTCTTTAAACAGGGAAGCAGGATCTCCTCAAGCTGACAAAAGCAAAGAACAGTGACTGATCCTAACAAGATGGTGATAGTTGAACTCTATGACCAAGAATTCAAAACAACAGTTTTAAGGAAACTCAGTGATTACCAAGATAGTACATAAGATAAATTCAGACATTTCACAAAATATTTGACAAAGAGATTAAAATGTTTCAAAAATGAAAAGGAAATCTTGGATCTGAGAAATACATCTGCTGAAGTGAAAAATTCATTAGAGGCTCTCAATAGCAAAACAGATCAGAGGAAAGCATCAACAAACTTGAGACAAGCTATTTGAAAATACACAGAGGTGGGGATAAAAGAATGAAAACAAGTGAAGATCACCTGTAAGATACATAGAAAACTACCTGAAAAGACCAGATCTAGAAATTATTGGTGTTCAAGAGGAAGTTGAACAACAGCAAAGGGTAGAAAGCTTTTTAAAAGAAAGACTAATAGAAAACTTTCTAAAATGTAAGAAATAGATAAATATCCAAATATAGAAAGGTCAGAGAAGACCAGATTTGATTAAAATAAGATTATTCCAAGGCATATAATAATCAAATTCTTAAAGGTCAGTGACAATGAGAGGATCCTAAAAGCAGCAAGAGAAAAGAAGCAAATAACATATTTAAAAGCTTCAATTTGACAACAGTCTTCTCAACAGAAACCATACAAGCTAGGGGGAAGTGGGATGACATTTTCAAAGTGCTAAAGTAAAAAAAACAAAAAGCCGTATAAAAATACTGTATACAGTAAAGCTATCCTTCAAATATGAAAGAGAAATGAAGTCCTTCCCAGATAAATAAAAGCTGAGGTAATTTAACACTAAGAGACCCATCTTATAAGAAATATTAAAGGGAGTTCTTCAAGCTGCAAGAAATAAAAAACTAATGCACAGAAAGAAAACATTTGAAAGCAAACCCACTGATAAATTAAGTATACAGACAAACACAGAATATTCTAATATGGTAATTGCAGCATGCAATCCATTCATCTCTTCAGGATGAAGCCCAAAAGACAAGTTTATCAAAAACAATACTAGGCACAGCAGCCTATTAAGAGATAGATAACATAAAAATATACAAATTGAGACAGCATAAAGTCAAAATGTGGAGAAATACAGTTAAATTTTAGAGCTTTTTCATTTTTTCTTTGTTTTTATTCTTTGATTTGTGATCTAAGATAAGTTGTCATTTATTTAAAATAACTTGTTATATCTATGTTTTTTGTAAGCCTTATAAAAGATTCACTAAAATAAAAAGCAATGAATTGAAACATGTTCCCAGAGAAAACTACTCAACCACAAGGAAGACAGTAAGAAAGGAAGAGAGAAGTTGCAACACAACCAGAAAACTAAAAGCACTGAATACAAATGGATACAATTCTCCAATTAATAGGCATAAAGTACCTGAATGAATTAAGGAATAAGACCCAACTATATGTTGAGAAATCTACTTCACCTATGAAGAAACACATAGACTCAAAGTTATAGACTATTCCATGCAAGTGGAAACCAAAAAAAGAGCAGAAGTAGCTATACTTATAAAATAGATGAAACTACAAGTTTTAGTCTACAACTAAAGTCACAGACTGTAAAAATAGGCAAAGGTCACTGTATCAGGACAAAGGGACCAATTCAACAAGAGAATATAAAAATTATAAATATCTATGGACCCAACATCAGAGCTTCCAGATGCAAAAATTAATATATCTAAAGGAAAGATAGACTGCAATACAAAAATAGTCAGGAAATTCAACACCTCACTCTCAGTAATGTACAATTCATCCAGACAAAAATTCAACAAAGAAACATCAAAGTTAAACTACACACTAGACCAAATAGGTCTGACGCTTACAGAACATTTCACCCAACTGCTGCAGAATATACATTTTTTTATCGGTACATGGAATATTTTCCAAAATAGATCATGTCTTATGTCACAAAACTCAGTAAGTTCAAAAAAGTAGAAATTATGTCAAATATCTTTTCTGATTACAATGGGATAAACTAGAAATCAATAACAAGAGACGAAACTTGGAGAATACACAAACACATGGAAATTAGACAACATGCTCCTGAATGACCAATGGGTCAATGAAGAAGTAAAGAAAACTTTAATATTTCTCAAAAAAATGAAAATGGCAATACAACATGCCAAAATCTATGGAATAAAGCAAAGGCACTACGAAGCAGGGAGTTCATATCAATAAATATCTATATCAAAAAGTAGAAAGACTTCAAATAAACATCTTAATGATGAACCTCAGGGAATTAGAAAAACAAGAACAAACCAAATCTAAAATTAGTAGGAGGAAATAAATAATAAAGATCAAAGCAGAAGTAAATGAAATTGAGACTAAAAAAATACAGAAAATCAATTAAATGATAAAAGTTAGTTTCTTGAAAAGAGAAACAAAGTGGACAAACCTTTAGCTAGATTAAATAAGAAAAAGAAGTCCCCCCCCCAAAAAAAATCAGAAGCAAAAAAGGAGATATAACAGCTGAGAGCTCAGAAATACAACAAATCATTAGAAAGTATTGTAAACAACTACACACACGCACACACATATATGTGTATATATATGCATATTCTAGAATAAATGGAATAATTAATTCCTGGACAAATACAGTGTACCAAGATTGAACCATGAAGAAATAGAGAAACTCAATGAACCAGTAATGAGTAATGAGATTAAAGCCATGATAAAAATTCTCCCATCAGAGGAAAGCTCAGAACATGATGACTTCGCTGATGAATTCTATCAAATATTTAAAGAAGAACTAATATTAATTTTATTCAAACTATTAAAAAAAAACGGAGGGAAGGAATACTTTCAAACCCATTCTATGTGGCCAGCATTGCCCAGATATCAAAACCAGACAAGGACACAACAAAAAAAAAAGAAAACTACAGTCTGATTTCACTGATGAGCATAGATTCAGAAATCCTCAACATGATACTAGCAAATAGAATTCAACATCACATTAAAAAATTATTTATTATGATCAAGTGGGATTCATTCCAGGTATAAGGATGGTTCAAAATATGCAACTCAATAAACATGATACATCACAGGAACAGAACCATGTACAATGACCATATGATCATTTCAATAGATGCTGAAAAAGCATTTGATAAAATTCAGCATGGCTTTATTACAAAATCCCTCAAGAAACTGGATATAGAAGGTGCATACCTCAAAATAAAAGCCATATATGACAAACCCATGGCTAACATTGTACTGAACTGGGAAAAAATGCAAGCCTTTCCTCTAAGAACTGGAACAAGACAAGGATGCCCACTTCCACTTTTACTCAACACAATACTGGAAATCCTGGTGAGGCAATTAGTCAAGAGAAGAAATAGAGGGCATCCAAATTGGAAAGGGATGAGTCAAATTAGCCTTGTTCTCAGATGACATCCTCTTGTAATTAGAAAACCTAAAGACTCCACCAAAAAAACCTGTTAGAACGGATGAACAAATTCAGTAAAGTTGCAAAATACAAACTCGACATACAAAAATCGAGTAGTTATATATACCAACAGCAAGCAATCTGAAAAGAAATCAAGAAAGCAGTCCCATTAACAATAACTACAAAGAATATAAAATACCTAGGAATCAATTTAACTATAGGAGTCAAATATCTGTACAAGTAAAACTATAAAATACTGATGAAAGAAATTGAATAAGATACAAATAAATGGAAAGCTATTCCATACTCTTGGATTAGAAGAATTAACATTGTTAAAATGACAATTTTACCCAAAGTAATTTACAGATTCAATGTAATACCTATCAAAAGACCAATTACATTCTTCACAGAAATAGAAAAATATTTCTAAAATGTATCTGGAACCACAAAACACCAAGAATAGCTGAAGCAATCTGAGTAAAAAAAGACAAAGCTGGAGGCATTACACTACCTTACTTCAAAATATAGCACAAACCTAAAGAAATGAAATCAGCATGGTATTGGCATAAAAACACACACATAAACCAATTGAATAGAACAGAGAACCCAGATATAAATCCATGCTTTTACAGACAACTCATTTTTAACAAAGGCACCAAGAACTTGCCATGAGGAAACAGTCTTTTTAATAAATGGTGCTGGGAAAACTAGATATCCCTAAGCAGAAGAATGAAACTAGACCCCTATCTCTTACCACATTCAAGAATCAACTCAAAATGGATTAAAGACGTAAGTCTAAGACTTGAAAGTGTAAAACTAATAGAAGAAAACATTGGGGAGATACTCCCAGACATGACCTAGAGAAAGATATTTGTATAAGATCTCAAAAACACTGGCAAGAGAAGCAAAAACAGAAAAGTGGGATTACATCAAGCTAAAAAGCTTCTGTACAATAAAGGAAACAATCAACAAAGTGAATAGACATGCCATAGAATGGGAGAAAATACTTGCAAACTATCTATCTGACAATGAATTAATAACTGGGATATATAAGTAGCTTAAACAACTCAATAGCAAAAAAAAAAAATCTGATTAAAAATTGGCAGAAGATCTGAATAGGCATTTCTGTTGCCTATTGCCTATTCAGAAGACATACAAATGGCCAACAGATATATGAAAAAAATGTTCAACATCACTAATCATCAGAGAATTGCAACTCAAAACCATGATGATTATGTCACCCCCGATAAAATGGCTTTTATGAAATAAAAAAGCAGGAAATAATGGATGCTGGTGAAGATGTAGAGAAAGAGGAACTCTATCTACACTGTCAGTGGGAATGTAAATTTGTACAGCCACTATAGAATATTGTATGGGGATTCCTCATGAAACTAAAAATAGAACTACTGTATAATGCAGCAATTCACTACTGGGTGTATATCCAAAAGAAAGGAAAACAATATATTGAAAAGACACCTATACTCTCATGTTTATTGCAGCACTATTCACAATAACCAAAATATGAAATCAACCTAAGTGCCCACCATGAATGAATGGATAAAGAAAGTGTGGTATATATACACAATGGACTCTTATTCAGCCATAAAAAAGGACTAAACTCCTATTATTTACAGCAACATAGATGGAACTGGAGGTCATTATGTTAAGTGAAATAAGTCAGGCATGGAAAGACAAACATTGCATGTTCTCTTTCATATGTGGGAGATAAAAAAGTGAATCTTATGAAGGTAAAGAGTAGATTGGTGATTACTGGAGGCCTGAAAGGGTTGTGGGGAGAGGGGGATGAAGAATAGATTCATTAATGGATATAAATTTACAGTTTCAATGAAGAGATAAGACCTAGTATTTGATAGATCAGTAAGGTGATTTATAGTTTACAATATATTTTACACATTTCACAATAGCTAGAAAGGAATAATTTAAATGTTGTTAGCATAAAGAAAAGACAAATATTTAAGGTGATGGATATGCCAATTCCACTGATTTGCTCTTTACAAATTATATGAATGTATTAAATTCTCACATGTACCCTGAAATATGTACATCTATTATGTATTGATTAAAAAATATTTTTTTAAACTCCAGGCTTCCCCAAGATTGTAATCCACCTGTAATTTAACTGACTGCTAGTACAGCCTGTTACTTTCAGAGGAAGATAATTCAAGCTAGAGACTTTCAATGTATAATGCACAATGTTGTGTGTGTGTGTGTGTCTGTATGTGTGTGTGTGTGTGTATGAAGGAACAAGAAAATATGAGAAAATGTAACTCAAAGATTTGAGAGAGAAAAAAAATGTGTGTAGACATGGTGACTTTTATCAGAAGTTACATTAAGGTATTTTAAATTTCAGTCCCTATTGCTTTAAAATCTAAGAAAACTATAACAGCTATTTCATGAGCAAATTTACCAAAAACACATTCATTCAAATATTTGCAATCTGTTTATGTTTCTGCATGAGTGCCCAAAAATATCTTCAGCTCTTTTTCTCCAATATTTAATATTTATTCCTGGGATTGAAGAATGTTCCTTCTATTTTACTCTTAAACATCAAAGCAATGAAACTATTAATCCCGTTAATAACGATGCATATTTCTCAAGGATGCCTTTCAGTTTCAGATCAGCAACCAAAGGAGTTTTCATTGTCTCTCCAGTTGTCTTTAATGAGAGATGTACAGATGTTAAACCCCCTACTCTTCTTAATCATTTTCCTTCGTGTACTTGATTAAATCCTCAAAAGCAAACTGTTCATGTTCTCGCTGAAAATACAGGCAGTCTCACTGAACAGTTATGCTGCACAAGAAAGAGAAGTTATAATGGCATGGAATGTGTTCTACATGGTATTTTCTAGACTTTACTAGTTCATGAGCTTTTGTGGATAAGTCAAACTCTTGAATGTCACTTAAATGTAATCTTTTCTGTAGTTGATTATGCAGAGAATGCAAAAGAGGTATCTGCAGAATGTGCAATTAATTTTGAAAGTTGGATAAAGATTTTAGAATAATAGATGTGGCTATACAAGTCACCCATGAAACTGTTCTCTCATAGGTGACATTAATTTCTATCTACAGAGTTTTATTACTGAATATGTTATGTTTGTACCCCCACGAAACTGAAATAATAATTTTCCTTTTTTTAGCAGTCTATTAAAATGTTGAGGTTTATCTTGACTGCTGCTTTTTAACATAAATGTTTGGGCTTAACTGAATTCCTAATATGTGATGTCACTTGGAATTCTGATAGGGTCCAGTTATTTGGCCTGTAAAGACATATTTTGCCTTAAAATAAAAGGTATCGTTGAAATGTTATTTTACACAGTAGCAAGAAGGCATCCAATATAAGGTGTGAGATTTTTATTGTTTAACTTTTGAAATAGAAGGACAAAGTTTGTATGTGCTTGTTTTATTCCAAAGTATATGTGGAAACGCTAATGCTTTATATGTAAAATGTACCCTACCGATATTTGTGATTAGTTAATTTTTACGGCTAGAAATTCTAGAATCATAAAAAAATAACTAATCTTGAATGTCAGAGTTTCACCAGTTTTTCTGAAAACAATGAGAACAAAAAATCATTGTAATATTTATATTTACCTTGTGTTTCACAAAAAGGTTTTCTTTGCTGTGCTACACTGCAAGAATATGTCATGTTCAAATCTCTGAGGCTTAATTAAAAACGTTAACTACTGTCTTCTTATAGAGATTATTAAGCAGATACTAAAGATAGCATAGATGCGTGGTCTAGGCAGTATTTTTCTGGCAAGTAGACCTAAGTGCAGAATTTAAGTTCTATAGCATTAACCTAAGACTAAATCATTTTATTCAGGGTTGTCTCCTCTCTGAACAGCTTTACGTTATGACCTCATTTGCTACAGCAAATGAAATATTAATAGATCATTGAAAATGCAGTAAAGTTTTGATCAGATGTTATACCTTCATTGTATACCAAACCCTGCCTCTCATAAAAACTTTCTACTTGGGTTTAAATTGAAATTATCACTCAATTTTTTAAAAATCAAACACTTTCTTTAAGAGCATGATAATGTAAACATATTTCTTATGGGAATCTTTAAGTTCTATATTTTTAACCAAAAAAACATGTCTGACCACGTTAGTTAAAGAGTTATTGAAGAAAAAGAATCTATTTAGGTGAGTAAAAAAATTAAGCAAAGTATATTTTAAATAAGTTAATGACTATAAAATTTCTCAATTTGGGCATTTATTTTGGCTACAAGTAACAAAGCACACCTGACAAAATATACTTAAGTAAATAGCTCTAGATATGTAGTTGAGTCTTGAACGATGCAGGAGTTAGGACTGCTGATCCCCACACAGTCAAAAATCTGCATGTAACTTTTGACTGTCCCAAAATTTAACTACTAGTAGCCTACTGTTGACCAGAAGCCTTACTGATAACATAAAACACTAATTAAAACATAGTTTGTGTGTGTGTATATATATATATATATTTATACTATATTCCTACCATAAGTAAGCTAAAGAAAGGAAAATGTCATTAAGAAAATCATAAGGAAGAGAAAATATATTTACTATTAACTAAGTGGAAGTGGATCATCATAAAAGTCTTCATCCTCATTATCATTATATTGAGTAAGCTAAGTAGGAGAAGAAAGAGGAAGGGTTGGCCTTGCTGTCTCATAGGTGGCAGAGGTGGAAGAAAATCTACCTGTAAGTGGATCTGCACAGTTCAAATTTATTTTGTTCAAGAGTTCACTGTGGATAGTTGTTGGCATTGGTTCAGCAATGCCAAATATAATGGCGACATATTTGTGATTCTTGTGGCCTTTCTCAAATAACTGAAAGATGATTGCTGAAGTTGTAGACATCATGTTTAGCAGAAAGAAAGAGGAAAGGAGAAGGTGGCAGCTGTTTCAAGAAAGCTAAAATTTCGTAGGAACCTCCATAGGAATCCCATCATGGTGTTCCCGTGGCATCTTTGAGCAGTTATGGTTCACATCACAACTCCTAGGTAAGGTAAGGCAAAGGAGAAGCTGGTTAGAAGTAGGTATTAAGTTGCCACATGTTCTAATTGTCACCTCATTTACCAAGTCATGTATGTCTTATCTTTGCTTACCAAACAAAATGCTCTGATTTTTCTGATTAGCCATAGTGATATTTGCTTCTTGTCTTTGAAACTTAAAGTGATAAACCACCTCATGCCATGTGTTATTCTTCCAAAAGCTAACATAATTTTGATTTGAAAATATATTATATGATTTCATATATAAACATATATAATTATATATATAAGTATCTATTGCTGTCACTTTTTACTTAAGACTGATAACATCAATGTTAAGCAGTGTCTTTTCAGAAGTATTGATTATTCTACCTGTTGCAGATCTCTTCAAATTGATTGGATGCCTCCACGGAAGCCGAATGGCATCATTCTTGGATATGATCTCCTATGGAAAACATGGTATCCATGCCCTAAAACTCAGAAGTTAGTGCAGGACCAGAGTGATGAGCTCTGTAAGGCAGTGAGGTGTCAAAAACCTGAATATATCTGTGGACACATTTGCTATTCTCCTGAAGCTAAGGTAAGTCTTTTCAAACTAATCAGTGAACCATGTTTTTCTCACTCAAGACTCCAAGTGAAATTATTAGCTTCTCACACCATGGTGTATTATGATCAATATTTCCACTACTCTATGAAGAAGACTCCAAGGAAAAGAAAAGATGCTTACAAAAATTGTTATCACCCCCATGAGCACTTTTAGCCTTCGCATTTTTTATTATCTTCACGAGAAATAAAAACTTATTACAATAGGGTACATCCCAAATTTGCATTTGATTGAGTGACTTAAAATTTTCTTTACAACAGATGTTTTCAGCTACAAATACGTGTTTGTTTATATGGCACTGATGAGTAACTGTGAGGAGGACATTTTATGATTTGTCAGAAATATTTTTGCATTATAGCCATTTGCAGATTAATGTTCATATTAGATGCTGTTTAGAAATCAGATCAATAATACAGCCAGACAGAGGAGTTTGTAAACGACTTTTATTGACAAACAACACAAAATCCTTAGTTTGAAGGTAGAATTTTATATAATGAAATAATGTCCTTATTTGTCAACAACAGCATCACACATTCAATGGCTAAAGCTACTACTAAATGTATAAGATTTACTGTAAAAGAACACAGTAATTAAGAAAGTGAGTTACTGAAGCAATATGGATCAAAATACAAATTATTATGGCTGACACAATTTTAGCAGTAGTTATCATCTAAGAAATGCATAAAGCCAGCACTTACTAACTATGCATTTTTTGATACTTACACTCTAAAATTATCATTATGCCTAAGTTTGACATCGTTTTATGCCATTAAGTATGCACATATTTAAATACACACATCTGATGGACATATTTGTATAAAATTAAATTTGGGATTTCTGAGAAGAAAAATACTAAAATAAATTTGCACATTAAACATATCCTCCATTTACAAAAAACTTGGGAAAATGTTGGCAAAATACAGAATTCACTTCTCAATTTTTTTCTTTGCTTTTATTATTTTAATACTTATTATCCGTTAAGAAGTGGACAAAGAGAGAATAGTTTATAGACATATAAATGAATGACTTAAAGTTTGTGGAGTGCAGAAAACAATGTGTTTCATCAAAGTAAAAACTGATTCTGGCCAGAAACTGTCACCATAGTTTAGGCTTGTATAATGGATTTGATAAGTTTCAACCCTGTAACTTTAGTGGTAAAATCAAAGCTAAGTAAAGTAAAACTAGTAAAGATAATGTTTCAATTTAAGTTTATTGTAAAAGATCAAAAGGTAGATGTTCTTAAAATGTCTATATTAAATTAAAGTATACCTGTGATAGGGTGAAGAAAAAGTAATAGGATGAAAAAAATATTAATAAAGTATTAACAAAATAATATTTACCTATGTTTAGGCTAAATTATTCATAAAATTACTTCCACCTTTCTTTATGTTGTGATTTCAGAAACTGCTTTTTGTAACATTTGAAAAAATTTAATGAAGCTTTCTACCAAATAAGTGACTGGTTGGTGTAACATTCCTAAATTCAATGAATGACAAAGAACTGGTTAGTTTAATTTTAAATCATTTAAAAATGATTAAGACAAATCTACTCTACAAAAAAAAATCATACAGGTCACCTTTTATAGAAAATAAATGTAAATTGAAGAATAGGGAAACAAAAGTTAGCCTTTAGAAAACAGGTGTGTGCCAATCTAACCTCATAGTCTTGAAAAGAAACATCACATTTGGTTATTCTTATAATGTAATGCAAATGTCACACATTATTACAATAAAATGAGACACACTATTTAGTGATGCCTTAAACAAAGTCTTATTTTTATTGTTGGGATTAAAGAGGCAACACAGGTATTGCAGTAAAAGAGAATAAAGGATGTCAGTTAAATTTCAAGAAAAAATTGTAAATTTCAGTTTGGGGCTAAGTACTAATACACATTTCCTAGCATGAAATATTAAAGAGAAGTAGAAAAGAGACTTTTATTGAAGGTTTAAAGGTTTTTTGGCTAAATCACTGTAAACATCAATGTTTCCCAAAATACTTAAACAAGCCTTACCATAAAATTACAGCCATGGTTCACAAATCCCAGTTGACATAAGACTTGGGGGATTGTTAAAACCTAGGATCTCATAGCTCTAGTCCCAGAGATTCTAATTCAGTAGGTTTAGATTTGGCTGTGAAAATTTGCATTTCTAACATGTTTCCAGGTGTATAAGTACATTTTCACAGTGCTAAAAGAATTACCTGAAACTGGGTAATTTATGAAGATAAGAGGTTTGACTCACAGTTCTGCAGACTTAACAGGAAGCATGACTGGGAGGCCTCAGGAAACTTTTAATCATGGTGGAAGGTGAAGGAGAGGCAAGGACCTTCTTCATGTGATGGCAGGAGGGAGAGAGAGCGAAGGGGAGACCTGCCACACAGTTTTAAACCATCAGATCTCGTGAGAACTCACTCACCTTTAGATCTACGGTAAATGTCTCTTTCCTACTTCTCTCCAATCTTTCATGCTAGGAAATATATGTTAATACCTAGCCCCAAATGAAATTCACAATTTTGTTTAATTTAATTGACTTCCTCTATTGTCTTTCGCTGCAATATTTGTGTTGCCTCTTTAATCCCAACAATAAAAATAAGACTTTGTTTAAGGCATTATTAAAATTTTATATAATAAAAAATGTATATATTTTAATGCATATATTTATATGTATTAAACATATTTAATATATTTATTTTTATTATGAAATTTTATATAATAAAAGATATATATCTTATATATATCAAAACTGAAATATATCTTATATATATCAAAACATATATATTATATATATATCGACAATTCAAAAACTGAATTTGATTAGGAAATTTTCTGTTTATGGAGAGAACTCCTAAGAGAAATAATCACTTGAAAAAGTCTCCTTTGGGACCCGTCAATGATCTGAACCAGGGTGGCTTAGAAGAAAGGCATGTGTTTTACCTGGCTGAAGGAGCCCAAGAAAGCACTGATAATGAAAACATAGAAGTGAGCCAGTTCTAATGGCCCATCACTAAGTAAATATTTGAGGAATAATTTCAAAAGAAAGTGATAAGTACTGGATAAACTTGCTGAAATATTGGATATGTTTTTGTCCAGAAACTAACTCTATGTGAATGGGACTTTAATAAATGTTTTAAGATCAAAAAACAAATGGCAAGATTTTAGGCCACCGTTGTAAAACAAGAGGGAGGTGCGTGCTGTTTTACCTTTACCATCATTCACAAATCCCAAATAAAACATAGAGAATATTCCTTGCTTAACTCTTAAAATGGGACATGATTTTGAAATTTACTTTTCACAGAGAAGATTCTGAAATTTACTTTTCACACAGAATATGGCAGCAAAGAGAGCTGTCGCTTAATTTATCCTTGCAATTAGAAAAATTTTGAATCCTTATTGCCAGTAACTAAACCCAAAGAAAGAAATTCATTACAGTTGAGTTAGCAAGGCTGCCTGAGGACCACAGTGGTAGACTTTGAATTTAAGAGCTGAATTTCTTTGCTTTTAGATAATTTTTAGAAAATGAATGAAATACTAGACTAGTGGCTTTGTTGAAGACTTAGAGCTTCTACATTTTACTGTTCTTTGTTGAATTGGTTCAAATGTTGATACACTTTGAAGGTAGCAATGAGGAAAAAGAAAAATGGGAGATGCCTCATAGTGGTTGCTTTTGCCTACCACAGGAAATGTCTAGCCAATTAATGTAACTTATGCCAAGTATGGGTTCTGATGCTATGTTTTAGCAAGTATTCATTGTTTGATTTGTTGTATATACACTGTGTCAGTCTCTCAGACCTCAAGTGAGTATGCAAATAATTATTTGATTGTTCAAGCACATAATTTTTTTTCACAGTTCCTAAAGAAAACAGAGTTAAAGGGGGTTTTCAAAATTAATTTCCATATAGATATCCTTTTTTAAAGGTAGTGTCTTATGAGATATGTATATATACACATATACATGTAAATATTGGACTCTGTTGTGATTGCCTTGTCTGAAGATTGGGTTCATCAATGAGTGATCATATAAATTACAAGAAAAAACACAATTTATTTTGAAAAAGGATCAATAAAAGACAATATCCATGGATGTGGTGTTTTTAAAATTAAACAATCATTTAAAAATATATATATAAATATGAAGGAAATTGTTTATTTACAATTCTGAACATCTTTAACTCAGAAACACTGACATTCAAAAGACAATTCATACTTAGAGTATTGTAATAGAGCACAAAACATGGTTGAAGACTTCAAAAAAACTGCATTCTATCAAATAACAGTTAAAAAATTTGAACGATCCTCAAAAATACATTTTTAAACCAATGAAATATGAGTAATATGGTCTCAGATCTTCTATGCTGTATAAGAAAACAATTATATTACATGAGATAGAGTGACATAATACTGTTAACTAAACTGATATTTCTTTAAAACTGATTTCAAACTTTCAGGTTTGTTGTAACGGAGTGCTCTATAACCCCAAGCCTGGACACCTCTGTTGTGAAGAAAAGTATATCCCGTTTGTTCTGAATTCTACCGGAGTTTGTTGTGGTGGCCGAATACAGGAGGCACAACCAAACCATCAGTGCTGCTCTGGGTATTACGCTAGAATTCTACCAGGTGAGGATTATTTCCAGGTGTACTCAAAAACTTTAGGAACCTGAAAACATAAAAACGTTGTTCATGTCAGTGAACTATTTCAAACACCTCTCCCTCAACAAAAAATGAACCACAAACACATAGCCAATAGCCTGCTCTAAATATTATTTCTTCCTTCTGCCTTGTTCAAATATAAGCAAGGCTAAATATTAGAAAACGAGAGAACAGAAGGAATTTACAATACCTACTACATAAAGAAATAAATCTGGAGATCTGGTTAACTCCTTTTATCTTGTGGTTTTTTTTAATTAACATGACTATATATTTTCACTATTAAGTCTGTGAATTGCTGACTGTTCCACTCCATGAAGCTGTTCTCCACTTCCTCCATTTCTAATCTGAACTACACATGCATTGTTCCTGGAGAGATTGTAACTGCAAATTTCATTTGTCTAAGAATTCTAGACCACTGGCAGTATTCTCTCGTCATTATAAGTCAGGCAAGGGAAGGAAGAATGCTGCAAAGGGTGGCAAACTGGATTTTTTTCCTTCCTCCCTTTTTAGTATTAGCCAACTTAGCTAACCATTTTGCTCCAAATTTCAACTACATAAAGCAATGCCTAGTGAATATAATTGGGAATGATGCTAATAACAACCGGCATTTTTAAAGTACCAAGTCTCTCACAGGCACTGTATTAAAGGCTTTACATAGGGATACGTTATAGAATCTTCACAACTCTAGGAAATTGGTATTTTCTCTGCAGTTTACAAGTAAGGAAACTATTTTAGAGTGGATCAATAACATATCCAGATTCGCAGAAGTGAATAGAAGTGAAAGAACTAAAATGTGAATATAGGTATGTCTTTTCTAAATCTATGCTCTTTTGAGTACTTTATTGACTCTTTAACCAAAAAGTATCAACATGTGTTGACAATTTTTTTAAAAGGACTATTTAAGACTTCTACACTTCTTCATTACTACCACTGTTGATTACAATTTATCCTGCAAAAGTAATTGAGAATACAAAAGTAACTGAGAATGCAAATTTTTTCCTACTACTTCAGTTTGATACTGATATCTTCTTTAAAGAGCAAGAAATGGATATTGGAGAAAGACAAGAAAGCTAAGTTTATTGGAGGCTGTAGGAAAGTTGAATGCTTTGAGATATCTAATTTAGGGTGAAATTTATGCCCAACATCTGGTTCATGTACCTTATATTCAATATAACTATATCCATCCAAAGCCATGTGAAATGAGACACTGTCTAACCCAGTGTCTTTTTTGCAAAATACTGGAGCAAATATAGAAGGTGTGTCATCACCCGATGGGTTCATCTTGCCCATTGCACAGATAGAGCCAATTTACCAAAACAGTGATACTACAATAGAGAAAGAGCTTAATAAATGCAGAGCCAGCTAAGCAGGATAGGAACTTTTACTCAAAACAGTCTCCCAGAAAATTCAAAACCTAGGGTTTGTCTGGGCGCAGTGGTTTACTTAAACCTGTAATTCCAGCACTTCAGGAGGCCGAGGCGGGTGATCACCGGAAGTCGGGAGATCAAGATCAGCCTGGCCAACATGGCAAAACCCCATCTCTTGTAAAAAAAAAAATACAAAAAATTAGCTGGGCCTGGTGGCAGGTGCCTGTAATCCCAGCTACTCGGGAGGCTGAGGCAGGAGAATCACTTGAATCTGGGAGGCAGAGGTTTCATTGTGCCAATGCACTCCAGCCTGGGCAACAGAGTAAGACTATGTCTTTAAAAAAAAAAAAAGAAAGAAAAAAGAAACCCTAGAGTTCTTTAGTTTTTGTTTTTTCGCTTTTTGTTTGTTTTGAGGTGGAGTTTCACTCTTGTTGCCCAGGCCGGAGTGCAATTGTGTCCGGATTTGGTGGGTTCTTGGTCTCACTGACTCCAAGAATGAAACCGCGGACCCTCGCGGTGTTACAGCTAGGTGACTCATCTGGAGTTTTTCCTTCCTCCCGTGCGGAGTTGTTGGTTCCTCCCGCGCAGAGTTGTTCGTTCCTCCGGTCCGGAGTTGTCCATTCCTCTGGGTGGGTTCGTGGTCTCGCTGACCTGAGGAGTGAAGCTACAGACCTTGGCCAGTGAGTGTTACAGCTCATAAAGGCGGTGCGGACCAAAAGAGTGAGCAGCAGCAAGATTTATTGCGGAGACTGAAAGAACAAAGCTTCCACAGTGTGGAAAGGGCCTGGGTGCTAAGCCCCTCACTGCCCGGGGGCTGGCAGTGCTGGCCGCCTCTCATAGTGCCGCCCGCGGAGCCCGCGCCCGCCAGAAACTCACGCTGACCGGTGAGCACCGTGCGCAGCCCCGGTTCCCGCCCGCACCTCTCCCTCCACACCTCCCCGCAAGCAGAGGGAGCCAGCTCAGGCCTCGGCCAGCGCAGAATGGGGCTCCCACAGTGGAGTGGCGGGCTGAAGGGCTCCTCAAGGCCTCCAGAGTGGACGCCGAGGCCGAGAAGGCGCCAAGAATGAGGGCTGCTACCACGTTGTCACCTCTCACAATGGTTTGATCTCCGGCTGTCTGCAACCTCCGCCTCCCAAGTTCAAGCGATTCTCCTGCTTCAGCCTCCCGAGTAGCTGGGATTATAGGCATGTGCCACCGCACCTAATTTTGTATTTTTAATGGAGACGGGCATTTTCCATGTTGGTAAGGGTGGTTTCGAACTCCTAACTTCAGATGATCCGCCTGCCTTGGCCTCCCAAAGTGCTGGAATTACAGGCCTGAGCCACCACGCCTGGCCCAACCTAGGGTTTTTTTAGGATAGTGAAGTAGGCATAGGGCTAGGAAATGGGGGATGCTTATTGGTTGGGGATAAAATTATAGGGAGTGAGAGCTGTCTCCTCGCCCTTAGTTCCTGGATGGGGACTACAGGATCAGATGAGCCAGTTTACTGGTCTGGGTGATGCTAGCTGGTCCATCAGAATAAAGAGTAAAAAATACCTTGAATACTAATCTTAGGTTTTACAATAGTGACGTGACGTTATCTATGGAAGCAGTTGAGAAGGTTAGGAATCGTGTGGCCTCTGGTGGCATGAACACCTGAGCCATAGTTCCTTGTGGCTAATTTGTTAATTTTACAAAGGTGCTCTGTCCCCCAAGCAAAGAGCAAGTTTGTTTCAGGAAAGGACTGTCATCATTGTTTCGAAGTTTAACTGTAAACTAAACACCTCCCATAGTTATCTTGGCCTATGCCAGGGAATGGACAAGGGTAGCTTGGAGACTAGAAGCAAGATGGAATTGGTTAGGTCAAATTTTTTTCACTGTCATAATTTTCCAGTGTCAGAATTTTCTTACTGTCATAGTTTTTGCAAAGGTGGTTTCAGGTGTCCTGATTAAATACTGCTCAAGTTTACTCAAGGCAGAGAACCTTCACTCATTATTTTTCCTTACAATTCATAGAAAAAAACATACATTTTTTATAGCAGTGCTGTTATTTCTCTATCAAAAATATTTCAAACTTGAATAAGTTATAGTAAACCAAATTTTCCAAGTTAGAAAAAGTAAAAATGTGTATGGAAATAAGAGTTTTGTAGAAAACTGTTAAACTTCTTCATACTACAGCTCACAATGTCAACAATAGATCAAATACTGTTAAATGCTTTACTTTCTCAAAATAAGTTGCATTTGGGGAGTTTTCATGTATGGTTCATATCTGCCCTTGCTTACAAATAATTGCTATGAAATTATAACTACAGTGATGAGATGGACATTTTGTGTTGTTCAATTCCTACCATTCTTCACACCAGTGGACCAAGTTGATCATGGAACTAAATAATAGGGTTTTCATTTCCACATCACATTAAAGTTTTTGATGTTATGATTTGCAACCAACTATTCAAAGTCTGCAAAATGTCCTCTGTCCCTTAAAACTAATGAAAAATATTTATTTACATCTATCACTGCTACTAACTCAGGACACTTGCCTGTGACTTTCTCAATGCTAACACAAGTAGTCAGATTTTGAACTGACAGCACAATCTACTTTTGTTAGGTTTCAAAATAAAATTTAACATTTTTCTTAAAAATGAAATAACTCGTGGAAGCTCAGAAGTTGTCATTGATATTATATAAGCCTTTTAATAATTAATTTTTAGACCAAGGGTTTTATAAATATTTATTGTCTATATCTATAAATACATGTTTCCGAACACCTAAAGCATTTTAATATCTACCAAACCATTGAGCATGCCCCAAATTTTGATTCTTTTTTAAGTAGTTCATTTTTCATAATATTAGAATGCCTACCCTGGTGAAGAGAAAAGGAAAAAAGCAATCTCATGAAATAATCAAAGAGTGTTTTCCTCCAATCATTAATCTCACTGTACCTAAATGAAGAGATAATTTTGTGACCTCTGTCCTCAGCCCCCCGTGGTCTTTGTTAACTAGTTTAACACTGGTTACATTGAGGGGAAAAAAGCACAATGGTCCCAAATCCTGTTGCATGTAAATGTGATTTAAATCTGGTCACTAGTCTGCCAGTTCAAGACCAAGATGGGTATAGGCATTTTGATATTTATAGATTAGTCTGAAATACTGGTAAATATGTACTTTATTTTTTTTCTCACAACTTTCTTCCATAACACCCCATAACAAAGAGCAGAAGAGAAAAGAATGCTCATTTCTCTCCCTTTTTTATAAATATGCTAATGACCCCAAGTAAATGTTAATGTGGGTCATTCTTTGATAAGAATAACAATTAACTGTTACACTGCATGGTAGTTTTTAGAGAGAAAACATTTTCCAGTTTGGCCTGAAATAGATTCATTTTGAGAGGTTAATGAGAAGGTGACTGATCCTTGTATCTTATGTCTAATAGCCCTTTTCTGAGGAAAAGAAATTAGTTTTATTTCTCATTGATATAATACACATCTTTCTTTCTTTCTTTTCTTTTTTTTTTTTTTTTTTTGAAGTCTTTTCTTCTGTCGGTAACTGAATAAGATTCTGAGGGATTCAGAAAAATATGACTATAATATCTAAACCAGTTAACATTTGTTATGCTCAAAAGAGGCTTTTAAAAAAAGTGTTGGCTTTCCCCATGTAGATGTGTACACTATGTTTCCTCTAAGCTCACCATTGTCCTAAGTGGTGTTTAATTACCTGATGTTGCCCTGTACTATGGGATACATTATCTTAAAGTTTACCAAAGAGGGACATTATGTTCTCTGAATGTAAAGACAAAAAATATGGCAACTGCATTTCAGACCAAGCAGAGTTATTTTACCCAGAGGAACATAACAAATACAGTAATTTTACTGTTTACAATAAGCTCATTGCTCCTTCATTGGTCTCTGGCAGCATCATCATGGAAACTTTTACTAAGTTCCCTTTTACTTAGAGATACCATATTATAGGATCTTTTCAAAGATAATTGACTAAGCCAAGTGTCTCCTGAATTCTAGAAATTCGTATTTTGAGAAAATCCTGAGTATGTCTTGATCCATTCCTGGATATTTACCCTAGAGAAAAGCAAATTTATGTTCACACAAAAACCTGCACATGAATGTTTACCGCAGCTATAATCATTACTGCCAAAACCTGGAAACAATTCAAATGTCCCTAAGTGAGTAAATGGGCAAACTGTGGAACAAAGGAATACTATGTAGCAATAAAAAAGAACAAAGTATTGATAAGTGCCAAGAAGATATCATGCCCAGTGAAATAAACCAGTCTCAAAAAGCTACGAACTGTGAGACTGCATTTACATGACATACTATACAAGACAAGCCATAGTTTTGGAGATAAAAGTCGACAGTTGCCAAGGGTAATTGATGAGAAGGGAATGTGACTATACAGGGATAGCATGAGGGTGTTCCGGGGGGTGATGAAACTCTTTTGTATCCTAGTGGTGTCTCTTCATTAAAATTCATGGAAGTGTGCACCCAAAAAAAGTAATGGTCCTGAAGAATATTTTTTAAATAAAATATTTTTAAAAGACTTTGCCTTAGAATTCTATTTCCATTTTACACATGGGAAAAATGGGACATAGAAACATGGCCAAGACACGCAGCTAATCAAAATAGGAATTTTCATGATTAAATTTTAGGGTGAGCTCTTAGAGATGGTGTGTTTTATAATAATGTGATTATTGTGTATGAATGACTTAATATATTTTTCTCATATATTGGTAGAACAGAAAGATAGCAAATATATTTCCATTAAAATTACAACGAACATCCCTATTTTTAAAAGAAAGAAAGCAAAAATGTCTTAGTCAGATGACTATTTCAAGTAATATTTAATGATCACATTCTTGTGAAAGAATAAGTTTTGTGTAGTGTTTCAGTGGTTTGATGCTGAGTAATTAGTGGATAAGATATTGGTTCTGGAGTCAAACTTCCTGGCTCCACATCCCATTTCTTTCACGTCTTAGTTGTTTGACCTTCATTAAGTAACTTTAGGAATGTTAGCGAGATATTAATGTTTCTGATGTCCATTGGGCTGCTGAGTTATAATACCCAAAGCTATCCCAATCTTTTATATCCAAATAGAAAAAAAAAATGTTTAGTAATTGGGGAGCACATGAGTAAAGGGGACTAACAGGCCCCCTTTAAATGGCAAAGTTTCTAATGAATCATTCCAGAGCAAGGACTCAGGGGTGTCCACTTTCATCAGATCATATAAAGGGATAGCCAGTTCATAAAAGCTAAGATTCAAACATCTAGTGACCCTTGAGATCCTATGAAACCAAGGATCCTTGTT
Organism: Mandrillus leucophaeus; assembly: GCF_000951045.1. Lineage (NCBI taxonomy): Eukaryota > Metazoa > Chordata > Mammalia > Primates > Cercopithecidae > Mandrillus > Mandrillus leucophaeus. Next base: position 3,934,909 of record NW_012103243.1, read on the forward strand.
GATTCTATGAGGCCAAGCAATTCTCTAAGTTGACTTTTAGCAACTAGCCAGGGAAAGTCATGAAGAGCTTCCAAACTTTGAGGAGCAAAGGACTTTCCATTTTGCAAACTGTCACAGCCTAGAATTTAAGTCCTAGTAAAAGCACTTTGTGCTGACAAAATTGACATTTAGAGACTTTATGTCGATTGTATGCTACCACTGTTGACAAATAGAGGGAATCAGTTTTTCAAGACTATCTGGAGAGCATGACAGATGATCATTCATATATTGTACAACAGTTGAATCTGATAGAGGAAATTAAATATCACTCAGTTTGTTTCCTATTGCTGCTATAACTCATTACCAGAAGCTTTGTGGCTTAAAACCACACAAACTTACCTTATACATCTCAATATCAGAAGTTTGAAATGGGTCTCATTGAGCTAAAACCAAGAAGTTAACAAGAGCTGCATTCCCTTCTGGAGGCAAGAACCCATTTTCTTGCCTTTTCCACCTTGCAGAGGCTGCTTACATTCTTTGGCTTGTGGACCCCTTCCATTTTCCAGGCCAATAATGACCAGTTGAACATTTCTCACATCATATTATTAAAATTAATCACATCTGTTGTCTTCTTTCCTCTTTGCCATGTAACATAACATAGTTACAGGCTCCAGGGATGAGGATGTGGATGTCTTTGGGAGGCCATGTTGTGCTTACCACAGTAAGGTAATGGTTAAGCAATTGTGAGAATTAAGAAGGCGTTGTTATAAACTCTTGGGGAGTAACTGTCACAAATGAAACAAAAAATATACTGTGAGCAGGAGTGCAAAAATATATGAAAAAAATTCTAAGTATAGATCTGCTATAAATTAAGCAGCTGCCTCAGGGAGTGGCAGTAGGATGGTATTAGGGTTGGGAACTACAGGGAAATGGGGGAGTGCAATCTTGTTAATGACACTTAAATCTTGTACAAAGCAATGACACTTAAATCTTGTCCAAAGTGGTACACAAGTCTTTTGTCATTTTGATAGAGTGAACAGTGAACTATAAGCACTGGTACAGGGGATAATGAGGTATTATGCCAACTGAGATAACTTTCTGGAGGTATGTAGATACAATGGACCAAGTTATTAAATATTGTTCTTTTCAGTAGATTTCGGGCCAGTTTCAAGAAATGCATAGCCAGATTGATAGACATCTTTAAGGGGTTAGCATCCTGTATGAATCCCACATCTGAGCAGTTTTTGCCCCAGAGGATCTTGGAGACACATTCAAAGTCAGAGATGTTGATCACAAAGGCATCAGGTAATTAGCTGGTGGCACCACCAAATGATAGACCAGGCCTTCTTCTCCTGGGATTTACAGAAAGAGACTGTCAGGTTCACATTTAATGCTGGTATCTCATTTACAAAGTGGATCTCTTCTCAACAGATGAACTGAAATGGAATTTGAGTTATAGAAGTTCTTTATACATTCTGGATACTACTTCCTTATCAGATACTACTTCCTTATAAAGCTGCCATAAACATTAATGTATAAATGTACAAATTTCTGTTCAATCTCCTGTTTTCAATTATTTTGAGTTTATACCCAGAAGTGGAATTGCTGGATCATATGGTAATTCTATGTTTAATTTTCTTTTTAAGAACTGCCATGCTGTTTTGTGGAACATTTTAACATTTTATATTCCCAACAACAATGCACAAGTGTGTCAATTTCTCCATATTCTTGCTGATGCTTGTTATTTTATGTTTTTTTATAACTATCCTAATGAGTATCAAGTGGTATCTCATTGTGGTTTTGATTTGCATTTCCCTACTTATTACTAATATTGAGCATATTTTCATGTGTTTATTGGCTATTTGTATATCTTCTTTGAAAAAAAGGTCTATTAAAGTTATTTGCCCATTTAAAAAGTACGGTCTTTGTTTTATATTTTTGAGTTATAGAAGTTCTTTATACATTCTGGATACTACTTCCTTATCAGATATATAATTTTAATATATTTTCTCATGAGTTGCCTTTTCACTGGTTGATAGTATTCTTCGATGCCAAAAAGTTATTAATATTAATTATGATGAATCCAATTCGTCTTTTTTCTTTATTGCTTCTGCTTTCAGTGTCATAGCCAAGAAATCATTGACAGAGCCAATGTCATGAAATTTCTCCTTTACTTTCTTCTAAGAATTTTAAGTTTTAGCTTTTATGTCTAGATCTTTGATCCATTTTGAGTTAGTTTTGGTATATGATATAAAGTAAGGATTCAATATCATTCTTTGGCATGTGGGTATTCAACTTTTCCAACATAAAAAAAAAAAAAAAAAAAAAAAAGGTCCTTTCCCCATTAAATGGTCTTGGCACCTATGTTGAAAATCATTTGCCCATATTTGCAAGGGTTCATTTTTAGGATCTCTGTTCTATCGCGTTGGTCTATATGTCTGCCTTTGTGCCAGAACACACTTTTGATTACTATAACTTTGTAGTAAGTTTTGAAATCAGAAAGTGTGAGATCTCCAACTTTGTTCTTTTTCAATGTTGTTTTGACTATTTGGAGTTTTTTGAGATTCCATGTGAATTTTATAATGGTTTCTTCTGTTTCTGCAAAAAGCATTGGGATTTTGATAAGGATCGAATTGATTCTGTAGATCACTCGAGCAGTATTGGCATCTTAACAATATTAAGGCTTCCAATCCATAAACATGGGATGTTCTTCCATTTGGTTGTCTTCTTTAATTTCTTTCAACAACATTTTGTGGTATTTCAGTCTTTCACTTTCTTGGTAAGCTCATTCTTAAGTATTTCATTTTTTTTATGTTATTGTAAATGAAATTATCCTATTAATTTTATTTTCAGATTATTCATTCTTAGTGTATAGAAACATGCCTGGTTTTTCTATGCTGACTTTGTATCCTGATACTGTGCTGAATTTGTTTATTAGTTGTAACAGGTTTTTGTTTTTGTTTTTTTTTTAAGAATCTTTAGAGTTTTCTCTATATGATGTCATGTTCTCTGAGAACACATAGTTTTGCTTCTTCCCTTTCAATTTGGAAGCCTTTTATCTTTTTTCTCTTGCCTAATTTCTCTAGCTGTAATATCCAATATTATGTAGAATACAAGTGACAAAGGGTAGCATCCTTTTCTTGTTTCTGATTTTAGAGGAAAAGTTTTCAGTCTTTCACTGTTGAGTATGACATTAGGTATAGGTGTTTCTCATATACTCTTGATTATGTTGAGGTAGTTTTCATCTATTCCTATTTTCTTGAGTGGATTTATAATGAAAGAGGTTGAATTTTGTCAAATATTTGTTCTACATCAACTGAGATAATCATGTGTTTCTTTTTTTCCCTTTTTTCTATTGATATAATGTGTTACATTGATTAAATTTTCATATATTGACCCATCCTGGTATTCCAGGAATATATCCCACTTGGTCATGTTGCAGAATCATTTTAATGTGCTTTTGAATTCAGTTTTCTAGTATTCTGTTGACGATTTTTGCATCAATATTCATAAGAGCTATTGATTTTAACTTTTTTCTTGTAGTTTCCTTGGTAAGTTGTATGTTTCTAGTATTTTGTTCAATTCATCCAGTGAGATGGATTTTTGACCAATAAATTTGGACAGAAAAGATCTCAAGGATAGCTGCTAAGAGTTATTGTCCCATTTTTTATACTCCTTATATATCTATGTATAGTTAAATCTTGTCCCATATTTTTATATCATTTTGGTAAACAGTATATCTCGCTTTTACTCAACAAATTTTAGGATATCCAGTGCTCACCCAAAGGTGAACTAATTGAGAAGAGGAAGTCCAGGACTACAAATCCCTAAGGCAGTCCTAAATTCTTCAGTGGATTTGTGCCATTTCTTAAGAAAGCTTGACAAGTCATTAATTGGATTATAGAAATCTTACCTGGACCATGCTTGAAGGCCATAAGACCCACCAGATTGATCTTCACACTCACATATCTTATATAATGAAGAGATGTTGTCCAGGGGAAAAGATACGTTCAAGAAAGAATGGTAGAGAAAAGGGGAGAAGGTCTGTTGAAAGTCTAGGAAGAAGAGGAGGAGCAGGACAAGAGAGAGAAGGAAGTCGGGGTTCGGAGGGCCACGAGGGAAGCCAACCACGGTGGGGTCATGAGATAGAGAAGGGAAAATGAAGTTTGGATTTTAGATCCACCAAGTTTTTATTAGTTCTTTTGAAAGTATCCTTAAGGGAAGCCATTTACAAAATTTTCTGTCTTTTAGAGTTGTCTTTATACCAAACAAACAAAGAAGCTAACTCTTGGTATTTAGAATATTTGAGTCCTTTGATCTTAAGGTACCAGGCAAAAGATTATCTAAGTCTGTTCTGTTGTTTGTTTGTTTTTGTTTTTTAGATATGCCCAGGCTGGAGTGCAGTGAAGCAATCCTAGCTCACTGCAAGCTCTGCCTCCTGCCTCCTGGATTCAAGCAGTTCTCGTGCCTCAGCCTCCTGAGTAGCTGGGACTACAGGCATGCACCACCAAGCCTGGCTAATTTTTTTTATTTTTAGTAGAGATGGGGTTTCACCATGTTGGCCAGGCTGATCTCTAACTCCTGGCCTCAAGTTATCCACCCGCCTTGGCCTCCCAAAGTGCTGGGATTACAGGCGTAAAGCACCACGCCTGTTGGATTATTTTATTCTTATATCAGGTTTCCCAGACTGTCCTGTGAAGAGAAATGTAGCAAATTCAGTGTGTGACATAACCCAAAGAAGTACTAGTACACTGACTTAAATACAGTATTTTTTACCTCCTCTCATATAATTAACCTTCCTAATGGGAGTATTTTTGTTTGGTTGTCCAAATATAGTTTGGTTTAGGAAATTATAATCATAAGCAAAATAAATGTATCAGTAGTTGGTTTTTGAATCCACCCTACTTTCCAAAAGAAAATTACTCAAAACAAAAAAGTATTCCTAGATGTTTTTCTATAATGCCACATAATCCATGTCACCAGACCTGATGGTGAGGAAATAGACAACATAGGCTTACTTGTAAGTTGCCCTGTGTGTATCTGATCTGACACACGTTTATACACAAAAACTTTGGAGTCATTTGGAAATTTTGCAACTCCAATATGATAATATTCTCTCTAGTAATTCTGTCAATCAGTTGGGATCCGCAAGATGATTGTGATAAAAGTTAATTGTGAGTCATAGCATATTTTTTTAACTGATGTAATGATTATTATTGTCCTAAATTGACAGGTGAAGTATGCTGTCCAGATGAACAGCACAATCGGGTTTCTGTTGGCATTGGTGATTCCTGCTGTGGCAGAATGCCGTACTCCACCTCAGGAAACCAGATTTGCTGTGCTGGGAGGCTTCATGATGGCCATGGCCAGCAGTGCTGTGGCAGACAGATTGTGAGCAACGATTTAGAGTGTTGCGGTGGAGAAGAAGGAGTGGCATACAATCGCCTTCCAGGTAGGGGACCCAGGTCTACCTTTCAGTAGATGGAGGATCGGAGAAGCAGGGAGAGTGAGAAATTTGCCCTAGAAATAAAACAAATAAGTAATTAAAGCTCACATTGGTTATATCTAATGCAATAATTTGGAACATACTGTTTAACACATAACAATGTAATCTCCCAATTTTTACATGTATCTCATGTATTTCATAAAATCACATCAATATTTTTCCTCTTGAAAAGGTCATGTCCACCAAAAAAAAATCCCACACATAAATGCATTGGTTATGAATGAAGAGAATATTTCCTAGCAAATAGTATACAAAATTATTATAATGATATTGTGTCATAATTCTTTTACTCCCTATTCTACTGTATGAAGCTAACACTAATATTAATAACAATAAGTATCTTTGAATGAATACTAAGACACTCTACCAATATTTTATATATTATTACTTCAAATAATCTTCACAATAATCTTACATGATAGGTACTATTATTATCTACATTTTAAAAATGAAGAAACTGAAGTTCAGATATTAGATATTAGATGTTAGTTTCCACTTGCTAAATACCACACAGTCAGATCCAGATTTTGGGAGGCCTGACACTTATGTTATTGGAGGTGAGGATTTTAAAGACAAGAAAATTAAAATATGAAGTCAGTGTTCACAGCATCTTCACCAGGCATAGATTCCATCTCAAGAAGCCACTTTCTTTGCTCCTCCTTAAGAAGCAACTCCTCATCTGTTAGTTTTATGATTGTAGTAATTCAATTACCTCTTCAGGCTTCACTTCTAATTCCAGTTCTCCTTCTATTTCCCTACATCTGCAGTTATTTTTTCTTTTTGAGTCTAAAACCCCTCAGTGATCCATGAGGGTTGGAATCAACTTCCTCTAAACTCCTGTTAATGTTGATATTTTGACTTCTTCCCGTGAATCATGAATATTCTTAATTGCATCTAAAATGGTGAATCCTTTCTAAGTTTTCAGTTTACTTTGCCCAGATCCATCGGAGGAATTACTCTCTATGGCAGTTATAGCTTTACAAAATATATTTTTAAATAAAAAAACTTGAAAGTCAAAATGACTACTTGACCCATGGGCTGCCGAATAGATGGTGTGTTAATAGGCATGTAAACATTAATCTTCTTGTCTATTTCCATCAGAGTTCTTGGGTGACCAGATGCATTGTCAGTGAGTATTGATAGTTTAAAAGAAATATTTTTTCTGAGCAGCAGGTCTCAATAATGAGCTTAAAAAACATAGTAAACCATATTGTAAACAGATATGTAAGCATACAGCCTTTTGGTTCCATTTACAAGCACAGGCAGAATAGATTTAGCATAATTATTAAGGGCCATAGAATTTTTGCAGTGGTCAGTGAGCATGGGCTTCCACTTAAAGACACCAGCTGCTTTCGCCCCCCAGCAAGAGAGTCAGCCTGTCCTTTGAAACTTTGAAACTAGGCATTGACTTTTTCTCTCTACCTATGAGAGCTCTAGTTGGCATCTTCTTCCAGTGCAAGGCTATTTCATCTACAATGAAAATCTGTTGTTTAGTGTAGCCACCTTCATCAATGATCTTACCTAAGTCTCCTGGGTAACTTGAGGCAGCAGTTTCTACAACAGCACTTGCTGCTTCACCTTGCACTTTTATGTTATGGATATGGCTTTTTTTTCTTAAACCTCATGAACCAACTTCTGTTAGCTTCCAACCATTCTTCTGCAGCTTCCTCACCTCTCTCAGACTTCACAGAATTGAAGAGAGTAAGAGCCTTACCTGGACTAGGCTTTGGCTTAAGGGAATGTTGTGACTGATTTGATCTTCTATCCAGACCACTCAAAGTTTCTTCATATCAGCAATAAGGCTGTTTCACTTATCATTCATGATAAGTGAAATAGAAATCTTAACGGGACCATGGTTGAAGGCCATAAGACCCACCAGATTGGTCATCATGCTCACATACCTTATAAGACGTAATGAAGAGATATTGTCCAGGGGAAAAGATATGTTCGAGAAGGAGTGGGAGAGAAAAGAGAAGAAGGTCTGTTGAAGGTGTGGGAAGAAGAGGAGGAGTATTTTGATTTTCTTCAAGAACTGTTCCTTTGTATTCATAACTTGGCAAACTGTTGGGCATGAGAGGTCTAGTTTTTGGCTTATCTTGGTTTTCAACATGCCTTCCTCGATAAGCCTAATCATTCCTAGCTTTTGATTTAAAATGAGAGACATGAGACTCTTCCTTTCACATGAACGCTTAGAGGCCATTGTAAGGTTATTAATTGGCCTAATTTCATTATTGCTGTGCCTCAGAGAATAGGAAGGCCCAAGGAGAGGGAGAAAGATAAGGGAAAGGCTGGTCTGTAAAGCAGTCAGTACACACAGGACACTCATCAACTAAGCTTTCTCTCTTATAATAATAATGAAAAAGCTTAAAATATTGTGAGAATCATCAAAATGTGACACAGAATCATGAAGCAAGTACATGCTATTGGAAAATTGGCACCAATACACATGCTTAATTCAGGGCGGCCACAAACCTTCAATTTGTAAAAAAAGCAGTATCTGCAAAGTGCAATAAATCAAACCACAATAACATGAGGTATGCCTGCGATACTAAACTACTATATGCCTTTTTAATTCTCATTCTCTCGTATGTGTACAGCAGAGCTTTACAGAGGTTACATGATGTGATTTGCAACAGATCAAATGCAGAATGAGAAAGAAAATTAAATTGTCTTCTCTTAACTAAACATTAAAGAAGCTTGCAAAAATAAAGCACAATGTCATTCTTCTCACTATTTTTTATTTGAAAAACATATTTATGCTTCATATTTATGTTAGCATGTTATGGATTTATTATATTTATGTCTAAATGCATTAATAAAAAAATTTCAAAAATTTCTGCTGTAAGTTTTAACACAGTACCTATCAACAGTTAAAACCCACATAAACAAAAGGTATTTGGGGTCCTCAATAATTTGTAAGCATATAAAAGGATCCTGAGACCAAACACCGCATGTTCTCACTCATAGGTGGGAACTAAACAATGAGAACACTTTGACACAGGAAGGGGAACATCACACACCGGGGCCTGTCGTGGGTTGGGGGCAGGGAGGGAAAGCATTAGGAGATATACCTAATGTAAATGACGAGTTAATGGGTGCAGCACACCAACATGGCACATGTATATATATGTAACAAACATGCACGTTGTGCACATTACCCTAGAACTTAAAGTATAATTTAAAAAAAGAAAACCATATTTGCGCTTCATAAATATGTTAGCAGGTTATGGATTTATTATTTTTATGTCTAAATGCATTAATAAATAAATATTTCAAAAATTTCTGCTGTAAGTTTTAACACAGTACATATCAACAGGTAAAATCCATATAAACAAAAGATATTTGGGGTCCTCAATAATTTGTAAGCTTATAAGAGGATCCTGAGACCATAATTTGAGAACCAATGCTTAAAGTCATAGTAATGTCTACTAGAAAATTATGGCAATTAATTAGTTATCCTATACTGTGACTAACCTGTTGAATACCTTCTCCTCCTACTTTAGGTGAAGTAACTAATAACAGGTCTATTAAAGATAGAACCAAGGTGGCAGGGAGGATGCAAAAGTGTTCCCCCCTGTATACCCTAATACATCAGAGTTTAAAAATGACAGCAAAATATTTGATTTTAGTGTGTTTGTTCATCTGTAGCTTTTTAAAAGAATTCGTCTACTGCCATACTCCTTCCATTGTTAAATATGTATTATGTAATAACCATATTCAATATATCATTCTTGGTGCTTGGCAAGTGTAAAAATGGCCAAGATTCCATTTTTATCCTCAAGCACTTACAACCTAATCAAGGAGAAAAGTACCTACAAGGTTATACACAGGCTGTAAGAGAGGGATGAATGCATGCATATTCTTAAGACTGAGAGATCACTCCAGTCAAAGTAATGAAGGGGGTTGTTCCATTGGATTGGAATCTCAAACAGTGAGTATGATTTTGGCAGGTATGGCTTGAGCTAAACTGTGAAATCAGCAATCCGTAAAATACAAATAGTAGTGAGGACTACAAGAGGTATACACCCTGTGTAAGGAAGAAAGGAGATAAATCTGAGTAGGCAAAAGGATTTGAATATTAGGATTTGAATATTATTTAGCGCTCAGGGAAGAGTCAATATGATGATAAGACCTGTAGTTTAAGATTAAATTTAGGTGGCAGAACAAATGCAAAAGAGAAGGAAAGAGAAGTCAGCACACCATTGGCATAAAATAAAATGCATCTGTTCTAAGAAGGGGAATGGAGGTTACTGTCCACCAGGACAGTGGTTCTTAATTTGTTTTCCTTTTGAATATTTTGAAAGTTACAAACCCTCACTCTGAATAATAGTGCATAGAATACACACAAAAATTTGCTTGTAATTTTATCCACCCTTGAACTCCATCCATGAACTCAAATTTCAGAATCACTTTTTTATTTACTTCAAGATGATGTTGCATGCCAGTCAAACATTTCTTACACAAGTGGTGACAGCCCTCAACTCCTGTGAATCAAGATAAGCTCTAGAGTTTTTTATGGTATTCTACAGCTCTGCCAACTCTTATAATCATAGTGGACTGAAGGAATAATAGTTTTACAAAGGAAAAAAAAAATCTCTTTTTATTCTCTTGACCTTCCTTCCTGCAGTTTGCACTGAAAATAGACAGGTTCCACATGTATTTTTCCTCTCTCTGCTGCCGTTCACTCCTGTCACCCCTAATGACTGTGACCTTAATGACCTTCCAGAATATCCATATGGCCCTTTTTCTCCTCAACCTAGCGACAAACAGCATACCTGCTACATACAGGTTTGGATCTGATAATATCATTCCTAAGCCTGGCCTCTCTCGCTGGCTGGCATTGTGTGCCTGCCACGAGACCGGGCTGGCTCGTAAAACATCTCTTTATGTACTTTATTACTTAAACTCTTTTATTTGCCTGCAGGAGCCCTTTAACAAAATCACATTGAATTGACTTTCTCACACCAAATCAAATCTCCCTGGTCCCAGTTCAGTTGTCTTTGTCAATATGTATTTTATAAATGGAGTGAATTAACAGATGCTGTTGGAACAGAAGTGCTGGGGTGGCGTTTATGTTTTTAGTGCTCTCTCTGGGCAGATGAGTTGTGTAGAAGTGTTATACAGGTATCTCGGGATGAAAGTCATGCACGTCATTTCAGTGGATATGTATTCTTAGCCATTTTCTTTGAATAGATTTTAAGCCTATTTATTACTCATTTTTTTCTTAGTGTTTGCTTATATGGCTTTACCATTTATGCCATTAATCTTGGATTGGACTTGATTATATCCCTTAGTATGAAAAGGTGAAAATTAAAACCTCTGTTTCATTCAAAGAGGACAGATTTTTTTCTGTTAGCCATGGGAAACTGATCATGAGATGACTTTGGAATATATTGACTTATTTATATTATAAATTTTGTCCATGCGGCCTTTGATGTGAAACTCTGAGTTGAAATTGTTTCAGAACACAAGACTGAGTTTTCACGTCCTGGACTCTGACTTCAGTAAAACAAATAACTATCACTGTTTGTTTCATAAGATGGGAATTTGGGAATTTTGCGGAGGGAAGTATAATCACAGAAGTCCATGGTATAAGGGTGGTATTGAAAAGGCATTTCCCTGGAAGATTTCCATATAACATAATGATTTTTTTTTTGAAAAGTGTAATATATCAATGCTATAAAATGTATCACAATGATTTGGGAAGCGTTTTTACTCTACCCTCTCAGTTTTGTGGTGGTAGTCACAGAGCCATCTACTGGTGAAGACAAGCGTGAATTTCTTTTCTTTCATGCTCTGCCACAAATGTTATACATTTGTCCTAAGGATGACTAATCACAAATCTTGTTTTTCTTCTAGGCCTAAAATATCCCTTGGCTTAAAATTTGGTCCCCATGAACAATCTCAGGGTTTCACAATGATTTGTCATATTCCAGACTGGATTTTACTACTATATTATTTTTATCTCAAAGGCATGATACATAATTCTTGGTCTTCTTAAAAAAAAATGGAATCCCAGTTTTGCAGTCTTAACTATTTAGAAAGTCATCCAGCAGATATGTTTATAAATGCATTTCTTTTGAGACATAGATATGAAATAAGCATTGGTAACATATTTGAAGTATTAATAATATTCTGAGTAAAAATCTTTTCCTCCACTATTTTCTCAGTTGTGTCCAATCAATGGAAACCATTGGATGTATATACAGTTTAGAAAGACAATATATGCTTTTTGATCTGAAAAATAAACATCTACTAGTTTAATGTGTACTGTACCACTTTAATAACATCTGCATCTTGTTCAAAGACACGCTCCACCTTTGTACAAATTTAATGAAGAGGCTCTGGAAGAATGGACCAATCCATCAATAATGCATGACCTATTTTGTTTTTCTTTGGGCATATTTAAAATTGTGCATTCCATGTGTCAAAGTTCAAAAGTCAAGTGCTACATGTGATAAATTAGGTAGGGGTCAAAAGTTATTGCAATGCAGTTTCAGAAGATTGTCTGTCTCTGAATTTGCAGCTCATTCATGCTGAAGTGATGCACTATGGGAATTACTACCAAACTCTGCTCCGCAACATCTGCTCTCCCTAAGTGAGTTAGTGCACGTCAGACATCTTTATGTCAGAATATTGCAGTGATGGATGCAGTCTTCAGAAAATGCTGCATAAAAATCTGGTGTGCCGTTCTGGCCATTAAGTGAAATTACTATTTAAATTAATGGCACTGTCACAGTTTATCTGTGCAAAGAATGAACGCTGATTAGGGTATTAAGTAATTAGCAATTTATCACACTGGAACAAGGTTGATAATAATTAAAGAAGTAATGGTTTACCAAAGAAACTAGAAAGGGAGTCACTTCTTGTTATGTGAGTGAAATCTTGGCTGAAAATTTCAATTCAGTAATACAAAGATGAAGTTCTTTGTGAAAGAAGGCATCTTTTTTTTTCTAGTTTAAAAGCAGTTCATTATCAAAATTTTAGTTTACCTGTCAGAAGTCCCTCAGAGTGATCAGATGACTGATTAGGAGTTTCAAATTAGGTCAATGTCTGCATTTTTATTTTATACTTAAAGCATAGTGAAACCATGAAGTAATGTGGGAATGGGAGGGGGAGAATATATTCTGCTCCCTAAAAGACCAGTTTTCAAATTTTGATTGCTCTTTAAAAGAGAAACATGAATTGTCTTAAGAAAACTGCCAGAGAAAAAATTAACAGTAAAGAATCCACAGTTGTATTTAAATGTCTAATCAGAAGGGGCAGAAAAATGCCCAAACAATAGAAAACTTGAAGCTACGGATTTTTCTTTCTAGTTTATGTGCGTGTATGTACACACATGTATTTATATGTTTATATGTATTTGTGTGTATATATACACATACATATACATACATGCATATCTACACACACATAAATATGTGTATTTGTGTGTATGTACTTATACATATACACATGCACACATATATACCCACCATAATCAAGACTCAGACTAAAATGAGCCCTGTTCTATGTATTTATTTGAGATAACTTTTCCTGGAAATGTTAAAACAACTAAAATTATTAATTTAGCAGTTAATTTTTAAATCAATTACTTCGAAGAGTTATCACATTAGATAAACATGGTATGCCAAAACTCTGTTAGGATCAGTGTATATCATTAATCATAAATAAGAGTTTTTAATATGAGGAGACTTTTGTAAGTAAAAAGATGAATGAGAGGGTTTTTTGGAGGCGTGTGTGGATAAACATCTTTCTTAAGGCATGTGCCAAACCAATGTCTACTTTCAATGACTTTTTTTAAAAGCACTTTTGATCTATGATTTGAGTGTCTTTAATAATGTAGATGTTTACACAGGACCAGATTAAACAATTCAGGACCCCAGGGCACTTTGAATTTGAGGTTCTTTATGTTATCAGTCGGAACTAATAATAAACAAACAAAATTCCAATTAAAATAAATCATTCATCACTTTGTGCTGCTATATAACTGGATATAAATTCTAATATAAAAACACTATGGCATACAGTATAGGCACCTTGATTTCTAGCTTGATCTGACTCAAGTAGTGTTAATTTATTCCTGCTTTAATGTTAACATATCTGCCATTTCTCTTCGATGGCAATATCTAAATGGTGCAAATGCAGGCAATTAAACTGAATTTGGTGGGAGAAAATGTCTATCTGGTATCTCAGGTATATGCGTCTTTCATTTAGATGTGGGGATCAGTGATCCTCTCTACAAGGTCTTTCTGCTGCTGCCCCCAGCCTGTCACCCATGTCTGTGATGGGTCTAGAACAAAATGTGGCTCAAAAAATAGTGGCTGATTAGTGCACCTGATGAGTGAACATGCTCAGCTGATTTTGAATAAATACCAAATCCATCTCATTAAGAAAGAATGGTCACCATTGCAGCTAAATTCACGAGAAGCAAATATTTGTACCCTAAATAAAGCTAAATAAAACTTGCACTGCTCCTCCTGCAGGGCTTCCAGTTCTAGGATGGTGCTACCTTTCCACTCTGGCTGGGCTCTTATCCCAGAGTACTTGAGTGACCTTTTCTCCCTTATGAATTTCTAGAGCTTTCTCAGAGTCCCTATAGTTTAACTAACCTTCCTCTGCAACAAGATGTTATCATCACGAAATGCGCAGGCAGTTTTCATGACAGAAATCCTATCTCTTTTTATGAAGCATGAGAGAAGTTTGGCCCAGCTGAATGATTTTCGAACACTTCCTCTTGTGTGTTCTTTTCCTAATTAGTGTCTAGTGCTCTTGGTAAGAAGGACCCTCACTGCACATTTAAATCACCTTGGTAGGGAAATGCTACCTTAGGTATTACACCATTTCAGCAACTGTCTGAGTCTGACATTTTTATACCAAACTTTATAGCAGCCTCAGTTTTCTTCCCTTTTTCTATTTCATATTCATATATAACATTTTATTGTTGCAGGGATGTTCTGTTGTGGGCAGGATTATGTGAATATGTCAGATACCATATGCTGCTCAGCTTCCAGTGGAGAGTCTAAAGCACATGTTAAAAAGAATGACCCAGTGCCAGTAAAATGCTGTGAGACTGAACTTATTCCAAAGAGCCAGAAATGCTGTAATGGAGTTGGATATAATCCTTTGAAATATGTTTGCTCTGACAAGATTTCAACTGGAATGATGATGAAGGTAATTGATAGAAAAGCTCTCGGAGGCGCTGATTTGACAATGGAAAGAGAAATACATTGTTCATAACTATTTTTCTAAAATAGGAATATAAAAACTCCTGTGTGCATTATTCATTTTCACATTACATCCATATTAATACCGAATGAGTTCGCTATGATTGATGTTATTGCAATGAATTCTAAAGGAATTAATAATGATTAGCTGTTCTCAGGGAAGCTTTACCCAGCACTTCAGATTAGTGCAGGACTGAAAGTCTGTGTGCCGCTGAAAGAGCCAGCACAGGTCGTCTGGGGCCTCTGCATGGTGCCATTTCATGCCTGGGAGCACTGTGGATGGAGACAGGAGGAAATTCCCGCTTCTTCTCCCTAGCCCACCAGCCATCATCCACAACCTTCCTTTGATAGAGACCTTAGATCCAGCAAATTTGCTTAGTTGCACTTATATCATATTCCCTTAGACAATGAAAGATGAGCAAATGCCTGTGTCAAAAGTGAGTGAATAGGCTCCTGTGTGTAATCACTTATGTTTTTATATAGTGATAGTTCGTACACAGCCATGTCACGTATGTGGGTATTAAACTTGACCCAGGACACCAGAAACCTATCAATTTAAGGAAAGAACCATGGACACTTTAAAAACAAACATGCTACCATGTTCTGTAGTAATTTGTCATCATAAGACCACTAAAAATGGGTGTCTTGGTCACAGACAGTGGAAGGGCACTTGTTCAATGAGGCAACTACACAGTAATTGTGTGGACCACATATACTTTGTACACTTTGGGATGTAAAATAACTCATGAGATTGTTGGAAGCCCTGCAAGCACTTTGTATCAATGAATGATTAATATTAATATAATACATAAGGTTGGTTAAATTATTATAATAAGGACAGTATTTCTCCATGCTGAATCAAGTAGTGTGTTTTACATAATAATGTTCAGTCTGTAGGTTTTATTTTGTTTTCTGAAGACCTATCACTTGGAGACATTTATATCCTGTTCCAATCTGAAATGAATCACCATGGGATTTTTACGTAGCTGGCCCATTAGGTCTTCCCTAAGCTATCAACTCAGGAATTCCTTTCACCTCTTTCCTGTGTTGATTCCCCTGTTTTTGTTTTGTTTTGTTTTGTTTTTGTTTTTGTTTTTCTGTTTGTTTTTGTTTTTGTTTTTGTTTTTGGATTCCAAGTTTCATTCCATTTGGAGAATTATCTTCTTGTATATAGATGTATAGAGGGTAAATTTTTTGAGAGCTTAATGTATAAAAATACTATTATTTTACCCTCCAACAGGATTGATAGTTTGGTTGGATATACAATTCCAGGTTAAAAATTATATCTACTCAGAATTTTGAGGCATTTCTGCATGTTTTAAGCTTCCATTGATATGTAGATTCCTATCTCTTTGTTGGTAACCATGTTTCTTTTCCTATGAAAGCTCTTGAAGATGTTCTCTTTATCCTGCTCCACTAAAATTTCATGACAGTGAACCTCTATGTGGAAGTTAGGATGGTTTCTTTTTGCATTTTGCATTTTGTTTTCCTTTTTTGTGATGAGAGCATTTAGGATCTACTGTCTTAGCAAATTTGTTTATTTTTAAATTTTTTACATTGCAATTCATTATGAGTTAGGCAGTTGTCTTCCAAGTAACATCTCTAGAACCGAAGCCCCTTCCATCTTGTGATGCTTCACACGCAGCCCTTGGATTATAGTGGAAAGGGCGCAAGAGGGGACAATTGCACACAGGCAGTTCATACCTGGATATAGAGTACATCCTTTCTATGCACTAGTCACACAGACATATCTAGTCAGGTGGCTTCTCCTACTGCAGCCAGGTTTCAACATCCCATGTTCCCAGAGAGAAAAGGGAGACAGACATCACTGAGCACATTGCATTGTCTCTGCCACATTCATCTACTTTCTAGCTTCCAAAAAGGTATGCACTGTCTTGTGTGTATTATTTGCCTTCCTTTTTTCTTAGACTTTCAACATGTAAACCATTATTTTACTGTCATTTAGTTGGGCTTTTAGAGAATATATATATATGTGTGTGTGTGTATATATATACACACACGCACACACACACATGTGTATAGTGGGGTTCCATTTTTATAGTGTCATCTTGGCTCACTGCAACCTCTGCCTCCTGGGTTCAAGTGATTCTCCTCCCTCAACCTGCCAAGTAGCTGGGATTACAGGTGCGTGCCACCACGCCCAGCTAATTTTTGTTTTTGGAGTAGTGACAGGATTTTGCCATGTTTACCAGGCTGATCTCACACTCCTGACCTCAAGTGATCCACCCACCTCAGCCTCCCAAAGTGCTGGGATTATAGGCGTGAGCCACCGCACCCAGACCCACTATATATTTTTGAATTTATTATTTTGACCAACTTGGTAAGAATAATTCAACTTATTTTATGTAAGACAGAGGTTGAATGGAGATGAATTTCAATAGCAAACGGTATTCTAAATACATTATGCTACTTATGTAAAGGAAAGGCAAAGTAGATCTCCACATTATAAAACTATTACCTTATTTATAGCTCCTGTAATTTGGGTTGGTTAAGTATTTAATTTCCTTGGGTTAAAACAAAGTAGTAGTTATAAAAAACCATAAAAAGTCTGGAAATTTGTCAGAGAAAATGTTTATAAGCATAAATAATTATAATTATAATGACAGTTCATGAAACATTTGTGTTTTTTAAAACTTGGATCAGTGATACTTCCAATGGGACTAACTTTTCCAACAACACAGGAAGTGTAGATTCTCAAATATCACATTCTTTATTTTCTCTAAAATTCCATAGGAAAGTATCAAATAGCAAAAATGAAATATTTGTAGTGTGGATACTAAGTTTAAAGACTTATCGGTGTTATCTCATTTGAGTCACACAACAAACCTTGGTAGTAAATTTTGTCTCCATTTTTCCCACTGAAGAAGCTGAGGTTTTGAGAACATACGTGACTTGCTCAAGGTTACAGAGCTGGGAAGTTGCAAAACTGAAATTTTAGTCCCAATCTGTGTCGTTTCAAAGTCATTTTTCTTTCTAGTATGCAAACTACCTTCATTTCTTTTTATAAATTTTGAAATATTCATTCATCAAGTGGAGGAAAAAATTCATTTGAAAGTCATAAAAGCCTACCCTATGTATGTCTAAATGAAATTTTTAAATACCCCTCTCTCTCTCTTCTCACCCCTACCACTTGATTCAGGAAACCAAAGACTGCAGGACCCTCTGCCCAGCATCTATGGAAGCCACAGCACATTGTGGCAAGTGTGATTTCAACTTTACCAGCCACATTTGCACTGTGATAAAAGGGTCTCACAATTCCACAGAGAAGGCATCAATTGAAGAAATGTGTTCATCTGCCGAAGAAACCATTCATACAGGGAGTGTAAACACGTACTCTTACACAGGTAACAGAAAACAAGCTGTCTGCCCATGGCTTAATGGGGTTAGTGAGAAGCTACTGAAAATGCAACTTTATTTCACTCTGACATCAACTGTCCTTAAACTGGTATCAATACATTCCATCATACTTTGAAGCCAGCTAGTTACAAGGTAATTAAAGGCATAATCTGGATGTATTCAAAGTCAGTAGTTTAAAATGTGTTAAAGTCTAACTTTAAGCAAGGTTGTATTCCATATTAAGGTAAATCTGTGGAGATATCTGTGACCTTTACTGCTATATCCAGTTAATTTACAATAAACCCAGTTTTCTTTTTCAAAAGCTACAATGCAGCTTTCACTAAATGTATTGAATGAATATTGCTATACTCTCAAGCAGAAAGAAGGATGAACCTGTCTGATTAATAATAAAATCTAACAGTGCTATTCTGAGGACGAGGTAAACCCAAGCATGATGTTTCTCCAAGATGGCTGGTCATCTTGAAAATAATAACCTTTGCAGTTTTTGTAAATATTAATTTCTACATACCATCTTGACTCTGCTGAATTAGTCCAAAATGGTGGTTCTTAGTTTTGGCTGAGCTGTGTGAGAAACACTGTTAAGTTTAGAATTATCTCTAAAATAATTCTGCCATCAATTAAATTTGTGTTATTCATCCATTTACTTAAGTCCCTACAAAATGTGTTCTTGTTTTTTGAAAAATCAAGTGTGTGTGTGTGTGTGTGTGTGTGTGCGCATGTGTGTGTATCATCTATCATCTTGATTAAATAGAATCCATTTAAGTGACATAATTTGAGCAAGCTAAGGTTACATAAACAAACAAAACATTGCTCCATTCTATCATGAATCATCATTCTGCTTTACTCAACCAAGGGGCGATAATGGCTAACCTCAAGAGTGCAGAAAGTAAGGTAGGCTACTGAGATAAAAGAAAGAAGATTAAGAAGGGAAGAAAGGAACAGAGATAAGGTTGATTGAACATTATTTAGTCTCAATGTTATACTAAGTACTTTAAAACCTTATCTCAGTTACCCACAAAGCAATCATATAAATATGATCATTTAACACATGGGGAAACTGAGGCTCAGATCTGTAAAAGTAACTCGCCATGAGAAAGAAACATATTCAAATAATGCCATCTTCAAAAGGGACAGATTTTGAAGACTCCAAGTGGTATAGGAGCTCCTTTAAGAGTGCTCCAAATGCACTTCGAGCTGTTCTTCCACCTGAAATGTCCTCATTTATCATCCTACTCAGGCCTA
Source organism: Mandrillus leucophaeus (assembly GCF_000951045.1). Lineage (NCBI taxonomy): Eukaryota > Metazoa > Chordata > Mammalia > Primates > Cercopithecidae > Mandrillus > Mandrillus leucophaeus. The sequence continues at coordinate 3,954,241 of NW_012103243.1, forward strand.
GGTCAAGATTCATGTCCTCAGTTCAGTCCCTGTGCTGCTATGGCGCATTGTTCACAAAGCTCACTAGCTTTCTCATGTGTCATATGGATTTGAACACTTGTTCCAACTCTTCTATTAGATTGAAACATCCTTATGAATAGGGCATTTTTGTTTACCTTTACTTCGTTATTTGGATTTAGAACACTATACAAGCAAAAAAACTTCTTGGAATGAATTTAATTAGGAAAGGCCTTAGATAGAGGACAATTTGTCCAACCTTCTATTATGTTGCCAGTCCCAGTTATAGATTTAAGTCATGGACTTTCATTTTAAAATTATTGAGTTTCCATCTAAGAGAGTTCTCTACTTTTATCTGCCCCCTTGTAATCAAGATCAAGATTTTGAAGGGCTTTTAATACATACTTGCAATAGCCCTCTCCAGAAGTGAATAGATGTTTCCACCTACTGATATAATGGTATGAGGGCTTTTAAAATCCTTATTTCAGATTGCTTTGCCTGCAGAAAATACTGTAAATGGAATATCAAAAATAACAAACCGTTCTTTTTCGTGAAAGATGTTCAGTACACAAGTGGTGCTATGATAATTCCATTGAGAACAATTTGGACTAAGTCAGACTCTTTTAGAAACTTACACTTGAAAGCTGACAATACCAGTGCTGACAAAAATTTATTCGTTCATGCAATCATTTATTTATCAAAAAGTATTTATTAAATACATACTAATAACTAGTCACTGCATTAGGACTAGCAGCTATGATGACAAACAATAATTTTCACTGGGATTTGAACCTTATATGAAGAAAGAAGGAAGCAGCAAATGAGATTTGAAATGATGATGTGGGCTTTAGGATACAGAATTACAGTCATTACCAATGAGTAGTTTAATTTGCTGTAGCAGAAATGTAAAACATATTGACCAGCTGAGGGTAGGTAGATGGCCTAGGTGACTGAATTGCACGAGGTCATTCAGGGATCCAGAATCCAGAATGGCAACCAAACGTATGTGATTTTTCTCTTTAAAAAATGATGCGGAAGTTGCCCATGTCTTTCTACACTCCTTCAAGTATTGAGATCTGAGTCATGTGACCACTACGAGCTACAAAGAAAACTGGCAAATGTGATTTTCTAATTAGGAGCCCTCTGACCAGGATGGAAGGGAGAACTGGGGAGCCATGGTAGCCATCACAGGCAACAAGTGGCAGATACCCTCTGAGCAGAGAAAATGGAAAAGAAAGATAATGCTTTATATTTGCAGAGAAATCTGCATTTTATGAAGTTCTGCCCCATAATTTATTGCATTTTATTTTCATATTAATTCTATACAGTGGGCAGGGAAGGGTTTATTGTAAGGAGATGTATATAAGGAGAATGTGACCCAATTAATCCAAGCATAGGGACTGAGAATTAACTCCATGTCCAATGGAGATGAGCAGCTGACCACGCAGCCAAGGAAGAAGGCCTCCTTTTCTGATGCTCAATCTGAGAAAGAGTCATCCAGAAGCTACCATACAAAAATACATACATACTCCAAATTCATCAAATTAGAGACATGGAAAATAAATTTAAATAATTAAACTTTCAAGTAAGTTTTTTTGGGGAAACGTGTAGCATTGGTATTTCTGAAGTTATTAAAGCTTAAATGGAACTAAGACTTTGGGGACACCACTGAATCACATGAGTGTTCATCGGATACAATTTTTGCCAGTTTGGAAGGCTCAGCAGGCTTGGTTTTATTGTTTTAGTAAAGTTGGTTGTTTGGCATTTTGGTTTTCAATTCTGGCTTTTGTGGAAGAGGGAAGGAACTAGATAGCAGAGTATGCTTTCATTTTTATTCACTGACATGGTACCATGATAAACTAAGTTTCAAATCCTGTGTGTTGTAATAACATTATAATCCATATGATTTTAAAATGTTTAAGTAATATTAGCAAAGTAATAGAAAGTAATAATTTATAAGTTCTATGATACTGAAACTATAAAAGAATGTTGGAAAACCTGTCTCATGTAGGAATCAAAAGTACATGAATTTGTGAAGCCTTAAATCTTCTTATACTTTATTCCGGGGCTTTTATTTTTCATTTATTTAATATATCCCTCCTTCTGCTCAGAAACGGGGAATTCCATTCTGTATAATTCCGTATCCCTGAATCTAATAAACACTTTAAGTGTTACTTACATTTAGAAAATAAAGATATTAGAGTTTTATTTATATACAAAGGGTTTAGAGCATTAAAAAAAATTTTTAAATGTCTGAAGTTTTTGATATTCACTTTTAGTATGATGGTTAAAAAATGAAAATAAGAGAAACCTGCCTGTCTATTTTTTCTCTTTCCAGTTGTGAACCTCAAGCCCTACATGACATATGAGTACAGGATTTCTGCATGGAACAGCTATGGGCGAGGACTGAGCCAAGCTGTGAGAGCCAGAACAAAAGAAGATGTGCCTCAAGGAGTGAGTCCCCCTACATGGACCAAAATAGACAATCTTGAAGATACAATTGTCGTAAACTGGAGAAAACCTATACAATCAAATGGTATTGAGCTACCTTTAAAATACAAATGACAAAATCCCATAAATTAATAAGAAAATCAAAATGAGTATAATCTACATGTAATTGCCCTATGCATCTAACCACTAGAAAACTATGTTCTGACAAAGGGAACTTTAAATATGTGCCGACTAATCACTCACTTTGTGGTGTAGCCCTCGTAAATTTTTAGCCTAAATAAATGAATAAAATAGAAGTAAAAGTTCCTTGAATCCCAGAATATAACTGAGCTGCTTTCAAATAAGCAAGGCATATTCAGAGAAGGCAAAAGAGTTTTAATATTGAAAGAAAATTTGTTTCATAGTGAAAGGAAATAAACATAAATGATTCTTTGATCATCTATGTCAAGAATCCCTCTCTTCTATAATAGTATAATTAGGAACTGCTTGAGATAGCAATATAATAGGAAATTAAAATTAAATAAAGCTATAGTATTGCATTTCATTCAAACACTAAGACTTGTAAGTTGTTTGCAAATAGTTAAAATGATACGACATTCAAATGCAGTCATTTTTCTACTTATTTTAGGTCCTGTTATTTACTACATTCTTCTTCGAAATGGAATTGAACGCTTTCGGGGAACATCATTGAGTTTCTCTGATAAAGAGGGAATTCAACCATTTCAGGAATATTCATATCAGCTGAAAGCTTGCACGGTTGCTGGCTGTGCCACCAGTAGCAAGGTAACAGGAGTTGGCCTAAACTCTGGGCAAAGGGGTTCAGTGTGAAGATTATGTGAACATCCAGGGTGTTAACTAGGGTGTTCATGTGTCCCCTTAACTGAGTGCTAATACCTAGGCCTGGAAGGAGAGATCATTGCAAGGGAGATTTATCCAAATATCAATCTTGTGTTAATGAAAAACAAGTGAAATCTTGAAGCAGTACCACCTTTTCTTCCACATCCTTTCCTCACCAACCAATTTTAGGTCATCTATAAATCTATAAAAATGTCCAAATCATTATTCAGTTAAAGAAAATTTCTATTTAAATATGATATGAACAAAAATTGCCTGATTTTGAAAAATGAAGACAAGGGCAAAAAAGCCTGGCACGGAAAATGAATTGTTCCAAGGCTTCTGCTATAGTCTTGTCAAGAAATAATGAAGAGCTGAATTCAGGCAGCAGAGGTCAGAACCGAGAATACAGAAAGATACAACAGACGTGGGGGATAGAATCTACAGAACTTGGTACTCAACTATATTTACAGAAATAAAAGGAAAGAATCATGGATATTTTCAAATATCTGCTTGAGTAATTTGTGGATCATGGTGTTATTCTGCAAGAAAACTTTTAAAAAAGAGAAAAATGTTAAAGGTAAAAGAATAAGATTCTGTTTTGTTAAGTTTCGTAAAAGATATATTTAAAGAGAAGGATCAGATAGCAGAGTGGTGGAAGCAGATAGTACTTGGCACTTCATGTGAAAATATCTAGTCAGAAACCAGATTGAGAAGTGACAGAAGTTTCTAGAAAGATCTCTGTGGGAAGTTGAAGTAATGAGTATAAATATGGACATGGAAGGAGACTAGAGAGACACAAATACGGAATACCGTGGATGATGAGCACTGGGGAATGCTATCAAATGAAAAAGGAAGAAAAGCTCACAAAGAAGACTGGAAATAAACAATCAAACAATGTAGGAGCAAACTAAAGAAAGGGACATTTCACAGAAGCCCACCTTGATAAGGGAAGCCCAGGAGGAAACAAACTTACACAGAGTAGCTCTGATTCTTTTCATATGCTTGAAACTTTAGAAGAACAACATCTTTGCACACTGTGCAAGAGCCATCCAAATGAAGCATTCAGTCACACTGCTCAGCCACAGTGCAAGAATGCAACATTTTGTTCAGCAGACCTCTAGAAACCTTTCTGAGTGAGCCACCATTTAGATAGATGGCAGCTGATTGGCCCAATCAAAAGTTATTAGTCCTAGAACAATTCCATGCTTTTTACATAGGCACAACTCATGCCTGCTACATGCAAAGCAATTGTTTACGAAGTGAAAAAAATTAACTCTATGAAAAAAGATAGCCAATTTGTGTCCAAAACTATGTTTTGACAATATTGACTAAATAGTTGCTTGATTTATTTATTTTTTTCTTCTCACTTGTTTCTTTATTTAGAAAGTTGGTGCAGACACTGTAAAGTCATCCTAGGTATCATGAGAAGAGTACTGAAATGTCTGCCCATTTATTCTGTTCAGAGCATATTATATGCAAGCAAGTTCAGATGTGGGTTTTGCTCCATATTTACTGGTGCTTAAAATGTACGAAATCAGGCTGTTAAAATGCAAAGACACTGATGGGCCATATGGAAGAGAGTTATCAAGAGTTCTCTAGTAAGACAGTCTGCCAGCCAGATTTTACTTGTTTAAACACTGAGGGCTGCACTCTGCCATCAAAATTGTTGTTGAACCTGTTGTGATAAATGGTACTGTGAGACTTATGTAATATATTCAAGGTCAGATTTCATTGTTTAAATAGGATGGGAGGGAAAAAAAATGGAAAAAAGGGGACTGCTTCTCCAAAACCCTGCTAATGATATGCCAGGCCAGACAACAACATTTTAAAACAAAAGTGACATTCTCATTGATCAGGATAGCTAGTGTACTATTACAATAAATTGCCGTTTAATTCCTATGTCTTCAGGTAGTTGCAGCTGCTGCCCAAGGAGTTCCAGAGAGCATCCTGCCACCAAGAATCATAGCCCAAAGTGCAGAGGCTCTGCATCTGAGCTGGAGTGCCCCTGAGAAACCAAACGGCGTCATTAAAGAGTACCAGATCAGCCAGGTTGGGAAAGGTCTCATCCACACTGACACCACTGACAGGAGACAGCATACGGTCACAGGTGAAAAAACAAACAAACAAAAAAAAATCCTACTGGAGGAGTCTGTCATTGTGGTTAGGGGGGCAGAGCATCCCAGGGGTGTGTGTTTGATATATGAGGTCACTTCGAAAGGACGTGTTCTCTTGACATATGGTCAGGTCCCACTTATCCATGCTAATAGAAGAGCCCACACTGGCAGCAATACGCCACAACAGCAGATAACTTCAGAAATAATTTATATTTGGCCTTGATATGCATTATGTGAAGGGTTTTTGCATCAGTATTAACTTTTTTTTTCCAAACAAACAGTAAGATGCATTTTCATTCCCCAAGGATATATTCATAGACAAGGGGACTAGGATAGCCAAGAATATACTGGAAGACAGGGGAAAATCAGCCAGAGGTTAACATTTGTCTATCAAGTGGATAGTTAATACACAGGACTAGTTGACAGTGGAGTCATTGTGACAGTTTGTTAGTATTAGGAATGTTAATTAATAGCAATTGTGTTTTTTAAATTTATTATAATGTTTATTATCATTAGCTTTAATAATATACTATTAGTACAGTACAATGATATGTTAGGTAATTGCTAGTAGTGATTATGATAATAATTAACAGGTTTTAGCTTAAATGCCACTTCTGAAGGGAAGAGAATCATTTTCTGACTCACTTGGTTGAATAGCTTCTCTAACACGCCACCACATCACTTTGTTTTATTTTCACCATAGACCTCTCACTGCCTGATATTTTAGTGTTTGTTTTTTGTCTTTTTATGCCTCTCCACACTTGAACATAGGCTTCAAAAGAGGAGGAACCTTATCTACTTGTTCAGTGTTGTACCTCTAGCACTTACAGTCCTGAACACAGTAATAGGAGCTAAATAAATGTTTGGGGAAGAAATGAATTTAGTATGTACCAGATGCTGTCCTAAGCACTTTGCATGCACTACTATGCAATTTGATTCTCCATCACCAACCTAAGAGGTAGAGTGAATTTACTACCTTCATTTTACAGAAAAGAATACTTTGAGAAGTTAAGTCATTTATTCATTATTCGAGTCTACTGAATCATCCCGAACAACCCTGTTAAATTTAAATTCTAAGACCATGGACAAGACTGTATAAACTTTCCCTTTTTTCCCATTGTCAGACACCTCCTTCCAAGGCTTCCTGAGTGGATGGACCTCCTTCCATTGAACTGCACTTTTTGCAGGGGGTGTTGATAGCACAGATAATGAAACTCGCAGAAAAGTGCAGAAAGGCCTTGGAAAAATGTGCCTGATGTTTTCTAAGAAGAGACACAGGTTATACTTACACAGGGTGGCAAAATAAATTCATCAGTTTTCACTCTTATCCACAATTCCCTAACACATAAGCAAGGATTCACTGGCAAAATCTCCAGTATTTTCCCAAAAGGGCCATAAACCTGCAGAAAGTGCTTAATACAACTCGTGGACTGGCACATTGTATTCCCTATCTCAAGATCCTGGACTAAATCAATAACAGTATTGAGGCTGAGTGCGGTGGCCTGTAATCTCAGCACTTTGGGACGTCGAGGCAGCCAGATCACCTGAGGTCAGGAGTTCGAGACCAGCCTGGCCAACATGGCAAAACCTCGTCTCTACTAAAATACAAAAACTAGTTGGGCGTGGTGGTGTGCATCTGTAATCCCAGCTACTCAGGAGGCTGAGGCAGGAGAATCACTTGAACCTGGGCGGCAGAGGTTGCAGTGAGCTGAGATTGCACCACTGCATTCCAGCCTGGGCAACAGAACGAGACTTTGTCTCAAAAAAAAAGAGATAATGGGGTTGGGAAAAGCCCTCATATTCAAATGATCAAATTCATTTCTTTTATCTTATTTTACTTGAAGTGGAAATCATCACAAGTGATTGAAATAATGGTGTTTTACATAATAAAACCTTACTTCTATGTGGTGCTTTATCATTTAAAGAAACATTTGCATTTTGACTTCTCTGACTCTCATCACATCCTTGTAAGAGATGTTTTTAATAATCATATTTGAAAGATGAAGAAGAAAGCCGACCTACTCAGTGTATCCAAGGCATTCACTGCCTCTATCTGGAAGGAAATCAGAATATCATTTCATTCTCCCCAAAATGAATTGCCAGCTTGCAGTTTTCCAGATAGTACACTAAGTGGTCTAAAATAAGACTGCTGCTCTTAAGATGCTCTCACGTATAGGGAAGACTGACAAGAAAATAAATAACTGAAAGCAGAACTCTGTACAGGATGCAGTGGTGAAAAATCAAACGAATCACTTGGAGTAAGCAATGGGATGTTAATTACAGGGTTTTGAAAACCAAGTTAAGGCACATTAAGACTGTACCAGTAAAGGTTTCACAATACTTGAGATATAAGGCTAAAGAAATTTCTTCTTGTAGTATCTATCAACTTAACCAGCATCAGCTTTGAATTGTTGCCACTGTATTGGTTTGCATTTTTTAGAAATCAGCATTTATACACCAACAGACTAAATTCAATTGTAATGTTCAAACCAACAGGATTGATAGCCTCATTAATTATAAAATAATTGCAAAGATTTTTCTTTAAATAACTTCACCCTACCAGTTCTTCCTTTCATTGACATTTTTAATGGCTACTTTTATGTCAGAGTAGATTTCATACACATATCTTGGTGCCAGAAATCCTATTATAGGAATAAATAGTTTAAGGTTTTTTAATATGATTTTAATTTTTACTTAACAGTAAAAATCATAATCTGGTAAAAGTCTTTAGGAGTCATTTGACCAATCTCCCTGTTCTACTTTTGTTTTGTTGTGTTGTGTTTTTAATTTCTATGGATATTGTTTTAATTAGATTTAGAGAGTATTTCACTTGTCCAATACAGCCCTAAATAGGGATTTCTTTGTAGAATAAAGAAATACGTCCTCATTCAGCAAAACCTTACCAAGTACAGAGCCTCCTATATGTAGTTCTTTGGGGACAGGAATGGTGCTAGGAATTAGGTAATCTGAAACCTGAGATCTATATAATGTTACTCATCTGCCCAGGAAAATTCAGTTCCACGGTTAGCTGACTGACCAAATGTAGTACTGAAGTATTTTATGGTGTAAATGACTGTTTTATTGAGTTCATGGAATGAACTAAAATAATCACAGTTCTTTTCTATTCCATCTTAAATGTTTGATGGAAATGCTGCCTGAACTCCCTAGGATAAATGTTTTGATTTTCTCATCATTTCCAAAAGCTTGGCATTCCCTGAGCAACAGAGCGCTAATAAAGCTGTAGCACTAGTTGTCCCGGAGCCTGAAAATCTAGGTCCTTAGGAATGACAGGAGGGAAAGGGAACACCTTGCCTCAGCCCCATTGTCTCCATGCTTATTTTTAATTACCTCAAAGCTTTAGAAACATGATCCCGTAAATGCTTTGTGGGAATAGTGGTGAATGCACTCATCATGTGAAATCCATAAATTGCTTATAATCCTCTCAAGATGTTAAAAAAAGCATTAAGTAATTGAAGACAGGAAGTCCTCAGTTAATTATTTAGAGGTGTTATCAATGCTTTAAGTAAACTGAAGCGTTTTCTGCTATCTCACTGAGCTGAATACCATGGGGACGAAGGAGTAGCAGCCATCATCTTCTCATATTCGCTAATGCAAACAGCGCATGGCAGCTTGTCAATAAAAGACCTTTTCATATCATTTATTACTAAACACATCCACCATCCTGTACAGAACAATTTGGACATCAGTTATGGCATTGTTTCACTTTGGGCTACCTCTACATTATACGTGGACCTCCTAATGTGAGTTTAGGAATAGAAGAAAGGATTAACTAAATAATTAAGGCCACTGAGAAAAAAATGATTAGTTGTGTCCTGTTTAGCATCAACTATAATAAAGGCCTGTGTGTCTCTTAACTCTGGGAAAACTATTTTCCAAAATAATTAATTAGAAGTTACTCATCATTGCATTTCATTTAAAAGGAAAAACCCACCAGCATTAAATTAGCAAGGAAAGAATAATTTACTTTCCTTTCTCATCTTCCTAGAAGTTAATGAAAACTTTGTATGCTAAATAGCATAAACTCTAACAGTGCTGGTTGTAGCAGAAAATGTAATACTAATGTTATACTGAGAAAGATACCTTACACTTCACTTTTGAAAAAGAGAAAACATACTTTAACCATCAATACAACAAAATGTAGAAATTCTTCATAAGGGATTTTATTCTTAGATAACTCTGCTAGGTGTTCCCATATTATCTTTGCTCTCATAGTAATTATCACATTTTATTCTAATAGCCTTTCCTCTTGTCTCTGTTCCACAATTAGTAATAGGTAATGCTTTTTAAGTACAGAGACAGTAGCTTCCTGTTTGCCATTGTGTTCCTGGTACCCATCACATTACTTAATATATTCACAGAGTGTTTGTTGAATGAATAAATACTGAATAGTAAACTAGTATTTGACTACATTCTGTTTCAAATGGAGATAAAAATGCCACTGTCAAACATATCTAAATCTCAGACAGATCTGGCAACAAAATTGTGGGGTCCAGTGCAAAATGAAAATTCAGGCCCCTTGTTCAGAAATCATTAAAATGTCAAGACAATGAAAGCAGAGCATAGAAGTAAGCTCACATGCTTCCAAGCATGGTACCTTGTTTGATTGCACAGTCGAAAGTCCACAAATCCAACCCTGATCTTCACCAGTCTGGACTTAATTGCAGTGTATTTCTTTAATTAAAACAGATAGCAAGAAAACTAGGATGGTGATAATGTCCTCAAAAAGCTTTGAGAGTGTCTTCTGTGGTTGTATGCAATGCTCCAGGCTGCATTCCCCTCAGTTACTATGTAACTATTGACCACCAAGCATTAGGGACCTGTGAAAATAGTGATAAGAGTTTATTTTCTTTTCATTTTTTCAATTCTGAGAACAACTAAATTTGTGCCTGACCAAAAAAGAAAAAAAAAGTAGCACCAACCGCTTTTTCTCGTTTTAAAACCTGCCTATGGATAAAAATATTAAGGCCAAAGAACTATAATTGATAGCTACCTAGACAAAGGTATTTTTTTAAATTCCCCTTAAATCCCGGATATTCCAGTGTACTTTGCTGGACGCTAGTTCTCTTTTGTCACTCCAGTTCTGGCCACCCCCTTCCCTTTGCAATGTCCTCATTGTCTCATGTTTGAGCAACATCAGATTTTGCTGCCACCTGACATCACATTTTGTTTTTAGAGAAGAAAAGTCTGCCTGGAAATGCAGAGAAGAATCCTCAGTCTAGTATAACACTGAACTTGAAAGAGGAAAAGTATTTATTAAAATATTTATTTAATACTTATTAAAATACTGTCACTAAAATCAAAATATATATAATATAATTAATATTATATTTTGTTGCTATATTTATTCCAGATATACATCAACATTAAGACTATTATTTAGACACCATCAAAGAGAAAGGGTCTTTCCTTGCTGGTGTCTAAATAATAGTCTTAATGCTGATGTATATCTGGAAAGAGAGTCTGCCAAAGAAGTAACTTGTTAGGAAAGACGTCTTGGGATCAGGAAGATATTGGAGAGAGGGATCTAAGTTATGGTTCAGAATTTCACATGAAATGTAGAATTAATAATGCAAGTTAGCTTATAGCAAGTAGTCAGAACTAAAAGTCATGAAGTGATCTTACTGGCATGTGCAATGAAAGAGGCTCTTTGTTTTGATGTTCAGTTCATATGAGGTAGCAACTGAATTCATAAAGCATGAATACAGAAAATGGACAGTATCAATGCTGCCCAAGTGGGGGGGGGGACAAGAAATTGGCTTGGGTAAGAGGAATGGGCAGCTGTTGAGATTGTGAAGGATGGTACCATCCAGAAAAGATGGCTTTAGCATGTGAGCTCCTGAAATAATCCTTAATCAAATTCTGTAAAACAAATTCTAGTTTAAAGGCACCTTAGATGTCTGTAAAGTAATTCCATGATGCCTTTGTGTATCAGTTTTGAACATCTAGATTTTCACAAATTATCAGATTGATATAAGTAGAATGCTGATATGGCTCTATCCATCACAATCAAGATGACCAGTGGATGCTGGAGTTCCTGGGAATCTCAGTAGGCAGAGATGCTCTGAAAGGGATCATTTAGTGAGATCCCAGGCAAGTGAGGGTAAAAGGAAGCACTATCATTATAGCTGTCGTGGTATATACCCTGGGGCTCGTTGTCTTGCACTAAGAAAGAATTCAGGACACAGACACATGTAGGTGGGTTAAGGAGTGGAAAGTTTGATAGAAGAGAGAGGAGAGCAACTCCTTGTGAGAGAGAGAGAGAGAGAGAGAAAGAGAGAGAGAGAGACAGACATCCGAAAAAGTGAGGAGGCAGTGGATCACAGCAGATTTTATAGGCAGGCTGGAGAAGGCAGTGTCTGATTTATATAGGGCTCACAGATTGGTTCGATCAAGTATGATATTTACATAGTGTGAGGGGAAGGCTGGTCACCACACCCTAATCTTATTATACAAATGGGCCTTCCAGTTGATTGGCTCCGTCTTGTCTGTGCTTTACAGTACAAGTGGCTGACAAGGAGAAGGGAAGATGGAGCCGCCATCTTGAACATGTATGGTCCTTAGTTCCTGCCCACATTCACCCATGCAAGCACCCAGCTTGCTTGCCTATGTCTACAGCTCGACTTTACATGCTTGCCCTTTGTTAGAAAATTATTTGGGGCTTTTCACTAAAAAGAAAAGCCTTACCGAGGACTCCCATACCTTTACTATCTGCCTAAGTGATTTCTTCTTAACTCCTGTATCATTAGTAACAGACACTGAATGTGAGTGTCCAAGGGGCCAGACCACACATCCAGTTTGGGTGAACTGGTGCCAGGACAGATGACTTATCCGCAGGATGGTTATTTACAATACTTTATAACCACCTAACAAAAACTTTTTAACGTAACTCAGGCCTCTCAGTGCTTGAGCTAATCACTAAACATGCTGATGGAGGAACTCACAGAATTACATATTCTTTAGGGTTATTTGGTAGTTCTTTAGAACATAACAGATGACACTCTAGAACAATTGGCTGAATGTTTTGAAGTAGCACTTGCTATGTGAAATTATAATGGCTAATGTGCCTTTTTTTGACTATTTATCAGGAGATTAAAAATTGGAAGCAAGCTGTTCTTTATAGAGTACATCAAATATAACTTTTGTAAACATGGGTTTTATTTTCCAAATCATATTTTTATGAACTAAAGGCAGACATTTTGCAGTCCCTTTTAGCACACATTTACTCTTGAAAGTAATGTTACTTGGAAGTGTAATTGTAATGAGTTTGGTTATATTATGCTTCTTTCCTTTAAAAAAGAACATGATTCCCTGTAGGGAAATTCAGGTAATTTGCAGCCACAGTAATCTTCACTATACTGAAATGTTAAATACTTGGCTTTTCTCCATGCATTTGCCTTTCTGTACTCTACAACTGCTATTTCCTACTCTTCTAATTCAATGCTGAGCACTTGAATGATGTTTTCTTTTCTCCTTCTACTCTTCGACTTCAAGATTAAGTTACAGTTGGAACGGTTCCTTTGAGACATCTTTTTATTTCCCTCTTCTCATCCTGATCAATTCATGAGTAGTTTTCAATTGGTGTGCCCTTTTCATTGCCTGTTGCTAATATGTCATATATATCTCATTTTAAGGACTACCGATAGAGGCTTACTTAAAATGACAGCAAATTCCAGTTGAAATGTGTTCATTTTATTGAGTTTTACAGAGTCGTATATATGAAAGGTCATCAGGTTCATGTAAATCATCTATGCCTGATGGTAGTTGATGCTTTCTTACAGATTATCTGAACCAAGCCTATTAGTAATCCAATCCTCTAACAATATGAAAAATATAAAAACTAAAAGAATATGGTTTTAAATTTTCTAAATTATGGATTTAGATATTGCCTTCACTTAAAGTAATCTGTAGACCTATTAAGCAGTCTCTACTATCATGCCTACAGTTTCTAGATATAGAAACTGAGGAACCTAGAAGCCGGAAAACTTCCTTGTAGTCAAGTACTTAGTAAGTAGATAAGTATTAGAACCCAAATAGCCTAATTTCAGACTGCTCTCTTAGCAGAGAACATGACTCAGTACCTCACTACATGACTCATAATAATATTTAAAATGAAAATATTTAAATATATAGTCCCACTTGAATTTTTTATATTACTGGAAATTTCACTGGGCTTTGAGCTATTTATGTCATGGTTTTTATTATAAGGCTAGGAAGCCTGATCCAGTTGTTCTGGGCCACATTTCTCAGTGTAACTGCCCAAGTTCCAATACTGGCTGCTGGCTGGCTGGCTGGCTTTCTTTCTTTCTTTTTTTTTTTTTTTTTTCAGTCTCGCTACTATGTCACCCAGGCTGGAGCGCAGCGGCAGGATCTCAGCTCACTACCGCCTCTGCCTCCCAGGTTCAAGCAATTCTCCAGCCTCAGCCTCCCAAACAGCTGGGACTATAGGCATGTGCCACTATGCCTGGCTAATGTTTGTAGGGTTTTTTAAGTAGAGACGGGGTTTCACTATGTTGGCCAGGCTGATCTCAAACTCCTGACCTCAGGTGATCTACCCGCCTCGTCCTTCCAAAGTGCTGGGACTACAGGCATGAGCCACTGCACCTGGCCCCAGCCCTTTCTTATCTCTGTGATCATAGGCAATTTCCTCCAACTTTCTGTGCCTTAGCTTCCTTATCTGTATAATGAACAAATAATAGCATGCACAGCAGAAAGTTAGTGTGGGCATTGATTATATTAACACCCATAAACTGCACAGAAGAGGGCCAAGTAGTAGTAAATGCTCAATAAACTTTTGCTAGTATGTCATTTACATAATCTTATAACTAACTTCCTTTAAAATAACTGCAATTCTCATAAAATATATTTAGTTAATGTATAGAGTCCAATGAAAACAGAATTAAAAACAGATCAACAAAAACAAAAACACCCTGAGTTTCGTTTGTTGGGTTTTTTCTTCCTAATTTATAGTTTTTGTGCTGGTATTTGAACTAAATTGTTCTAACTTTTTTTTTCATTTTGAGTAGCTACAATGTATACAATTATGACTTGCCAATTAAAATAATATTAATTTTAATAAAGAGCAGCTGCAATGGTTTCTACCATTTTTATGTCTTCTAAATGCCGCTTAATCTTCAGAGGGAAGGCAGCCATTGAGTAACTTAAATACTATTAGCTCTAGCTCTTATGTGTTGGGAGAACATAGAGCTTGGTTTTCAGGCTTGGGTCATCTATACACTCCTCAGCCCAGATGAAGTCAACACTAAATAAAGTACAAAGCCTGATAGTGGACAAACGACTGGCTTATCCAAGGAAACTGTGAGTTTTGTTCTAAAAAGCAGGAACAGACCCTGGAAGGTAAATATGGCAGGTGTGAAGTTGCCTGATACACATTAGCAAACATCTTTTGAAATGAGCCTAAGTATTTCTACACTTTGCCCACATGGTCCATTACACTGGCCAGCATGGCTACACTTCAGGGACAGACACAGCTCTAGAGGATAAAGTGCCAATGAATTAGAGTAAAACTGCCATTCTCCCCATATTCACTTGCAGATATGTCTCCCACTCTCATCCTTTTGGTTCTTCAATCTTTGTCTCCTTTCCTTCGTGCACCATGTTGACTCCTCTTGATTTGACAATATGTTTGAACTCCTCTGACTTCTTGACCAAGGTTTTCTGCTCAGTGCTGAGTTTGCCATTCCTCCTTGATTCTAGTACACCAGTAGCTTCAAGAGAAACATATTCCTTCCACCAGCCCTACCCCCATATCCTGCTAGGTGAAACTGTCCCATTTAATGTAAACACCTGTAGCTTGGTGAACCTACCCCATTTAATGTAAACTCCTTTGATGCACTTTCCTCCCTCTTTCAAAAATCCCTAAGTTGCTGGATACTCTACTGTTGTACCATGCCTAAACACCTGCCTTCTCAAATTCTAGGCTGTAAGTAAAATGGAGACCACTCAACTTGCTGCAGAAAGGCTTTGTCAAGAAATGACAATTTATATTTTTATATACATTAATTTTCCCTTCAACTACAATTCTCATTACAAATACTCTCAATCCTCTAATCAACCTTAGCAAACCTCTGTGATTATGAATTTTCTTTTTTCCCTAATGCTCATCCTAAAATTTTCTTTTACAGTCACTGCATATCTGAAATCAGACCAACCAGGACCACGTTGAGGAAGATAACTGAGGCCATTGTTTTGGTCAGAATATTCCAGAAAAAAAAATAAAGTATCTGTTTACTTTTAGCTACCAGATTTACATCTGGCATTCAGGAAAAAATCTAGAATATATGTATTGCTCACAAATTATATTAATTTCTGTTATTTTATTAATATTCTGCAACTAAAAAAAATCTCCAACTCAAAGAAATCAATGCCATGGGCAGGGATACTGATGGAATTATGAGGAAGGACCTTTTTGGTCAGGTCACATGGTGACAGACATCGTAGCCTCATATCCCTGCAAACTTTATGGGACACTATCGTGGGCATGCTCTTCCTTAAGCAATATTTGTTCAACATTGAATGCCTAAAAATGGGCACTATGGGGGAAAATGACCTCCCAAAAAGACTCACTCAGTGATGTCATTTCTACTCTCAAAGGGCTTATATTCTAAATGGGGAAAATAAGATACTCAGGTAAAATGGTATCACACTGGTCAAGACCCTTTTTGTCAGTAGTGAGAGTGAAGAGGAGACATTGTCAAGCTAAACGAGTTTGCCACTGCAACCTCTGAGTTTCATTCTTGAATGTTCCCTTCCATTATTTTGAGCTCTACATTTTGTAATCTTAGCATTTTCCCATAAGCTTTTATCAAACATATGTGGCTTGGGTATGGCTTAGATCTTTAGTCATATTCTTCATCTGTAAATCAGGTAAATATCGAAATTATGTAAATCCTCCAAAGCAACCAAATGGAAGATTATAATCAAATAAGTGCCTGCATCTTATCACTAAGTTGATAAGAAAATACAAAGGGCTCTGAAGCTAAACCTTGGGGCAGCTCCAGCTGCAGAACATTATTGCTTTAGCAGAGAACCCAGACTACTGCTCTCATTCTAAATGAATGAGATCGGTAATTTTTTCATTCATTGAACAAACACACCTTTTGTGCCTGTCACAATCCTAAGGATACAGAGAGGCAAAACAAAGTTATTGTTCTTTCAGAGCATACATCTAAAGTGGGAGACAAATAACAAATAAGCAAGAGACACAGCAAACATCAGAGATGGTTGAAGGCTATGAAATAAGAAAATTATGTGAGGCGATAAAAAGTGATGGATGGGTTGTTTAGATGAAGTGGTCAAAATTTTTTAAAATGTAGCATTTGAGGAGAAATCTGCATAAACGGACAAAGTGACACATGAACATCTCTGAAGGAATGGTCATTCCACCAAAAGAACAAAATATGTGAAAATGTAGCTCAAAATATGTGAAAAAGTAAGCATAACAATCATTGGATTCATCTGTAACTTAGTTCAATTATTTAACAAATAGGCTAAGTCCTGTTGTTTTAAAATACTATTTTTTTCTCAAAGAGAGCTTTGGCATTGTTTGAACTTTCCCAAGCGTCAAGGGAGAGATGTCTTGTAAGCCTCAATATCCTCCTTGTTGAATGCTGCTGAGTTTTAAAGTTGCTTCTGCTAGAATGAAATACTACTTTGTGTATCCTATTTCATCTTCTCCTGTCTGCTAGATGCTATAATGATTCCCCATTTTACAGATCAGTAGACCAAGGCGAAGAGAGCTCAGTAACTCTCACAAGGTCACCAGCCACGCACAGAGCAGCAAAATCTAACAATATACAACTTCTATTTTAGATGGATTGTCATTCTTTTCTCCCTGAAAACTTACGAACTATTACCATGCTGTATCATATTCTGAATACGAAAGAAGTAATAAGCACCATCTCTTCTCCAAATTAACCTTAATCTACGTGTAAAGACAAAATCAACACACCAAAAAAAAAAAAAGGCACATTAGGTAGAGTGCAAAGTTTAAAAACAAAAGTGTTGGTTGGCATTAATATGAGATGAATATGACTTGGGGCAAGAAAATGTTGAATCTAACCTTCTTTTTATTTTCCTGCCCCTATTTATATAAGAAGCAATTGCAGAGACTGGGATAGTTAGCCTGGAGAAGATAAGACTCAGGGGGTTTTGATAACTGTCTACAAACATTTGAAGAACTGTCATGTGGAAAAGAAATTAGATTTGTTCTATATGTCCCCAGGGGTGAAAGCGATAGAAAGATTTCATCACAATATAAGGAAGGACTTTCAAACAAAATAAGGATAACTCTAGGGCTCTCTAAAGATGAAATGGGCTCTTTGGGAGACGGAGTGCTCTGATCGTATAGACGGGACAGCCTCTTCAATGACATCTTGTATAGGGAATCAAGAGAAGGGTAGATGGTTCACATGAATTTTAAGGTCTCTTCTATGGCTGAGAATTTATTAGTTTATCAGTGATAAACGAAATTTTGCTCAACACTTAACCTCTTATGAGGTTCAGACCTTCTTTAAAGAGTGTTTTAAAGAGTACTCTTAAATGTTTTGGCTATCATATCTACAACTCTGCATGTTACTTCTGGTGCCTAATTGATAATAAATAATCCTCTTAAGGTGTACTTTATTTCTTGCTTGCTTTTTCTAGGTCTCCAGCCGTACACCAACTACAGTTTCACGCTTACGGCTTGTACATCTGCTGGGTGCACTTCAAGCGAGCCTTTTCTAGGTCAGACACTGCAGGCAGCTCCTGAAGGTAATGAAACAATATCCATGGTTTGAGGGAAGAAATTTTCACACAGCATTTTGAGATGGAATCTGTAAATTCCTTCATAACAAACAAGGAAGAGGCAATAAAGTTGATAGGTACAGAATAAAATCGTATTCTAGGTTCCCATTCTTCAGGCTTGATTCATGTGTAGCTTCCCAAGATCAGTTCGCTTTCAATTCTTTAACCTTTTTAGAGTTGACTTTCTGTGGAAAGAAGAATTATTGAAATTTTTAAAAAACTCAGATGTTAAACAAATATTTTGGGAGCATCTAATATGTGATAAGCACCATGCTCACTGCTGAAGTTGTTTAAAATATTCTCTGCCCTCAAGATTGACAATCAAGTAGAAGTGATAGGAGAAAGATCTGTATGAAGAGAGAAAATCTAAAAGTGTGTTAAGAAAGAACAAATGAATAGAGTGCTAAGGTTGGCCTGGAGAGGAAGAAACAATAACCCATCATTGACATCAAGAAAGACTTTATGGAGCAGATGACTTCTGAGATGGACCACAAGAAACAAGGATTTTGACAAATGAACAGTGATGTACAGAGATGTACAACCAGACGCAGTTTGAAGGAATATAAGATGGAATCATCACCTTAGACGGCAAATTGGAAATGTCTATTACATTTAAATTGTTAATTTCCCATGATACAGCCATTCTGTTTTCATCATTTATGCCAGAAACTGTGCCACATTGCTCAAGGAGGCATCCACCAGGATGTTTATTGACGCATTTATTTTGTTTAATAGCAAAATGTTGGGAGCAATTTTAATGTTTGTGAGTAGGAGAATTGCTAAATAAAATCAGCTATCCTCATATTGTGGAATTTCATGCACCAATATAAAAGAATGAGATGATCAGTTCATACAAAGAGGAAGTTATGAAATTATATTAATGTATAAGAACAAACTGAGAAAATGACATTTGTTGCTAATGGTTAATAAATAAATGCATTTAAAAATCCAGGAAGTATACACACCAACTGATAGCAATGGTTACCCATGCATTGAGAGGTGGGATGGGTGGTGTCATTTACTTTCAAAAGAATAATATACTAAGTGGCATGTGTTAGTGATCAACTAATTATTTTGTTAATCTTCATTATCTGCCTGTTTTTCATATGGGGAAACCAAGGCATAAATAAGTTTCTAAACAGAAATGCAATGTTAATTACCACCATAGACTCCTGAACTACTTGTCCATTACTCTTCTAATGAAAGGGATTGTTGTACCTCAGAATATTAGACCTGAACTTCCTACCAGTAAATGGGGAATAAAATGGAAAATTCCACATATGGGGCATATGGCTCCTCACCAGGAATTCACTAATGATGTTTTCTATATAAAGAATGTTTCATGTCAAAAAGCTTAGTGTTCCTTTGAAAGGAAGAAACCAGCAGTGGATTTTTTGGAAAGGTAAACTATCAAATGGATACTTTGATGATAATGGATAATTTCTAAAGGATCTATCAACCAGATTTGGCTGAAACTCAAGCCTGATAAAATAACGGAATCTCTTGTTCCACTCCTGTCTACCAAATTCATGTATTTAAATTCATTGGAAATACACATCTATTTTCTTACTTTTCCGGACAAAATTTCTTGAAAGGACTTACATTTTATGACTTAAAAATTGTAGCTTTCAACAGTGCAGGGTAATGTGATATGAGAAATGCCCTTAATTTCTTTTTTTAACTGTATGTACCTTTCCTTTAACGCAAACAACCATGCAAAGAAATGATAAAATTGACTTCCCTCTGCAGAAGAAACACGGATTTAGGGCCATTTTCTGGCTGAATAAGTGCCATTTATATATGACCCGTATATGATATAAATATAGTACGAATGCTTAACTTGGGAACACCTTAGCAATCACATTAAGTTTTGTTGTTTTATTGTAAAGTGAAAACAAGTATACCACTTTAAATTATTCACCCAGATATAACTAATTATAAAATGCCATTTTGAAATATATCGGATATAATTTGAAGATCTCATATATGAATATTTTAAGTGAACATGAAGAGAATTAAAAGAAGTGTTTAGCATAGCCAGTGCAACCTGAGCTCTTTTCACTTGCCTATCATTTTCAATCTAAGAAAAAATAAATGCACATTACAACCTCATTGATAAGTTGGACACAGTACTCTACAGTTTTATCCTCATAGAAAACTGTGTACCTGTACCTTTAGTCACATAATGGGAAGGTTTTGAATGGAATTATTACTCTTCTTTTCTACAATTACTGAAGTCCAAGTGAGTTCTAATTCATTTTAGAGATAAATCATGCAAAATTGCAGACATCCTTTCCTCTAGCATTGACAATGTGGAAAAGATAAGGGAAAAGAAGAACCAGTCTTTTTCAGTTTCATTCTAGATTCCTCTTCCTCTGCCCTTCTTTTAACGTTTATGAGCCCTTTGTTTTTCCTCTACTGTTTGCACTATAACTCCCAAGCTGTTCTGGAATTCTTAAGCACTGGCTTTATCTCCTAACGGAGGCTGAGAGCTACCAAATACTAAAACTACCCTTGTGGATTTAAATCCTATTTATGTATTGGTCTACTACATGTTTATATTTAGGTGTTTTTCAAAAACTTTAACCTCAGTACTTCACTTAATTCTTCCACTCCACTCTACTCCTCAACCTGCTTTTCTTCTTCTCTCAGATACTACCACCTACCTATCACCTAAGCCCAAAACTTGACATTCTTGATGGCTCCCTTTTCCATATGTAATACATAATTCTTCATAAAATCTTATTTGTTTTAAATCTTAAGGACTTTTTAAAACATTGTTCTTCTTTACCATCCATTTTACCACTTCCTTGGTTCACATCTTTATAGTTATAAGAAGAGAAGTTCTCTGGATCCTCTAACTAGGTTTGCTTCCTCTAGTCATTTTTAGTCATTTTTCCTCTTTCTCACATCCCACATCCTAATTCTTTTTCCTCTTTTGACAAAATAAGAATATGCCATATTAGTCACCTTCATAAAATCCCATTTCCTTCCAGGAAGACATACATCCATATCTCCTTAGCAAAGCAACATGGACCCCTCAAGTTTTAACTTCCATCAATTTTTCAAGGCTTTCAGTCTTCCCCACATGCCATGCAATGCACCAGTCATGCCACGGTATGTGCTGTCCTGCTATCCTTGCCCATATTTCTAGGACTTTCTGTGGGTTCCCCTCAGCCTGAACTCCCTTTCCCTACATCCTCACTCAGTTAATGCCCACCTTTTCAAAACTTGGTTCGCACATCTCCCCTTCTGAAATCTTCCATTACAACCACCTACTTCCTACCCATCTCCATTTCTCCCCACAGTCTGTGTCAGGTTACCCTTTCTAAGTGTTCTAACGGATACTGTGTCTCCTTCTCTTAAAGCATGTATCATACTGGAGTACAATTTTTTATCAACTTATCTTTATTCACCATGATACATGAACTCCATGAAGGGTAAGAGTGAGTCTTTATCTTCATATCCACAGTGCCCAACACAGAAAATGACACAGAGTCAGATAGAATGTTGAGTGAATAAATTAACAAATACTAAATAGTCCAGAATTCAGTGCATCCCTGACATCAACTAATACAAAATTGGTTCCTATCACCAGATTTCACGAGAAAAACAATCCACAATAAATGTTGGGAATTGTGAATTGGAATGAAGATTTGTAGGGACATGAGAAGTGGGTAATATTGCATGCAACTCAAGATAAATTTAAAACAAATACAGTAGACATATTATACTGGTTGTCATTGTGTAAAGAGGCCCACAAAGGTTTACTTCTACCTTTCCCCTTTTAACCTCTCAGCTAGTTTACCCCACCCCATCCTCTTAGGTTACTTTCCTCCCTACTATTCATTTCTTTCCCTTGAACTGCCTCAATTTGCTCCCTTATTATACAGAATAGGTTTTTCTGGTTTTACCTGAGACTTAGACTGGGGTTACATGGTGAAGCGGACAAATTCTCCACCTAGGACTCGTTAATATATCCCACCAAAGATCATCTTACTCTAGCAAAGATTTCTTGCAGCTGCCAAGATAATGATGTCCCCATATCAACATCCAAGTAAAAATGCAGCACTTTCTGATTATGTATACATTTGAACTGCATCTTATCAATCAAACCAACGGACATGGAGTTATTACCAACTTGAACAGAGCTTTTGCCAGCCTGTATAAATAATAAACTCAACTTTTACTTAAAAGTTGAAACAAACCCAAAATTACATTTCATTTTATTTTATTAGCTCCTCCACATCCACAGGCTTTATTGACTGTTTCAAATCAGAAACCAAGCAATAGCCATTCTAGTATCTTGGTGATTTTTAATACAACATTCAAGATGAAAAAGATATAACTACAGGAAGCAGATTATGAGTTAAGACTTTATACTTTATCTTTTGAATCAACAAATTAATATTACATTTAAATCAGAACTCTGGTTGAATCATCTAGCAGCTGTTGGCAGAGAAACCCACACATAAATATATACTATGATTTGTGAACTTTTCCAAATACCTAGAACAGAGCAAACTCTCAGAACAAAATGAACTACTTTCTTCTCAGGAATATATTGCTCCTTAGAAAGCTGGGATGTTTGAGACATTTTTGAAATCTATCTTGTTTCTTTCAGGATGCTGCTAAATAAATTGCATTTTGTTCTTCTGAAAATTTTTCTTCTGAAGTGTCAAAATCTTATCCTATGCAGAGTAACCTACACAGGAGATACAATCAAGCAAAAGCTATTGATTACAGGGAACCTAATATTGAAATGAGTTTTTTATTTTAATCTCCAGAAGAGATTTACAGTGTCTAATCAGAGTATAACTCGATAACAACATAAAGTGGTAGGATTGAGCTTTCTCATTGCTGGGTTCTCCATCAATAGGTTTGTACATCTATAAGAGTATTTGAATGTTTGACATTGAATTACAGTTGTTTGTGTGTATACTTTGTCTTTTAGACAGAAGTATAAACTCCTTGAAAGAGTGAGCCACATCTTAGTCATCTCTGCTTTCCCTAGAACTGCCTGCAGTGCTTAGCATAGTATTTTGCAGGAGATATATTTACAATAAATCTATTCACTAAACTTGTATTAGGCATTGTGTTGTCCATAGAGATACATTGACAAATAAGACAGAGAAGATCCCTGCTACCATGGAAGTAATTTTGCATCAAAGCAGGAAAAAGGAGTGGACTGCACTGTCATATAACGTAAAAATAATAGTATGTTGAAGAAAGAATTTTATTATGATATTTTGAGTGTTAAGAAGGAAATAGAAAAAGCCATGCAATACAGAGAAACTAGGTTGGGACTCCATTAGATGGGGTTCAAGTTAGAGTTAAGAGAGTGTTAAAATAAGGTCTTATCAATAAGGTGATAATTACACAAGTAACTGAACTATGAGAACATATGAGAACATTCTACATATAAGAGCAATTCTGCATAGGAGAACAAAATTCAAAAATGTCATGTTGCAAGGGAACAAAAGTGTTCCAGGTCAAAGGAATGGAAGTTCAAAAGCCCAGATGTAGGAAATAACCTGAAGCATTCTAGGGATAGAAAGGAATCTGGCATGGCCACAGCTCTGTGAACGGTGGAAAGAATGCTGCCATGCATGCCAGAGCCAATAAAATGTGGGACCACATTGGTCATAATAAGAAATTGGGATTATATTATAGGAATAAATTCAAAAGGGTTATATGGTTCATAAAGATGACACTGGCTTACATATACACTTTATACACTTTTATAAAGATCCCAATGGAATACGGAAGGCCAAGATTTCAACATGAAGGCAAGTTTAGAAGCTATGACAGGAGTTTCTGAGAGAGAGAAATGTGGCTTGAACCAGGCGAAGTGAAAGTAAAGATACAGGGAAGTATACCTTATAGAATCTTCGGGGCTTGATGTTAGATTACATTTGGGGGTATGAAAAGTGAAAGTCTCAAGGATCATTATTTTTGTGTATATTGTCCAAGAGAATGGATAGATGGACAAGATTCGGAGGTACATAGATTGTAGACAGGAAAAACAAGAGTTCTGTTTTGCATGTTTTTAGTTTTTGATATATCATCAGTCATCCAAATGGAGGTGTCAAGCAAACAGTTGGATTCTTAAGTCTGACACTCAGAAGAGAGTTTCAATCTAGACATATGCCTTTGGGGGTCTTCAGCTTATGCATATTTAAAACCCATGCTGAATGGAGATCACCTGGGAAGTCAGTGTTGGAAGAGAAGAGAAGAGAGAAAAAGAAGAGAAAGGAGGAAACACAGAGAGGAGAGAGAGAACAGAGCCTACTGCTCTGAGGCATTACATCCTTTCAAGGTCCAGGAGGGGAAGACATCCCAGTAAACGAGGCCAGAGGCATAGCCAGAGAAGAAAAGAGAAGAAAGCATAGCACTGATGGGCAAGAAAAAGGAAAAGTGCACTCATTTGTTGAATTGTATAATTCAGATAAATACTCGATTATGCCTACTTTCACGTATTCCAGGTAAATCGTATTAAAAAGTTTGAACTCCCCAGATAGTCTCTCAGGCCTTGATTTAAAATACACTCAGAGTGACAACCAAGGCAGAGAAATTATCCACTGCTAGTTGTCTGAAATTCACTTTCCAAAGGCAATTCAAAAATAAAATAATCAAAGTAATAAAAATATATTTACACCAATTATGTATTTTTGTTCCTTACAGTTAGATATTTTTTAAAATCAACAGAAAAAATATCACAGTTCATGGAGGGATGGTGTGACTTTTGATACACTGTTTATTTTATCCTAACAATAAAACCTCATTGCGTTATTCTTGCCAGGAGTTTGGGTGACACCTCGACACATTATCATCAATTCTACAACTGTGGAATTATATTGGAGTCTGCCAGAAAAGCCCAATGGCCTCATTTCTCAGTATCAATTGAGTCGTAATGGAAACTTGCTTTTCCTGGGTGGCAGTGAAGAGCAGAATTTCACTGATAAAAACCTGGAGCCCAATAGCAGGTAAACTAAAAGAAAACTTTACCAATCATACAGCAAGATTTGTACATTTCTCTGGGTTGGTAAGAAATGCATGTCCAGCTGAAAGTTATTAAATTGTTTAATTAACTTCCTCATTCCTTGGCCATTCAACAACTGATAAAAGTGCTAAATCATTTAGTCTTTAGACTACATGAAATTTCTTAAAAATATAAATAATTTGTCTTCTGTTTGACATAAAAGCATGAGAATTTTTAAATATACAAAATACATGAAGTATTAAACTTTAAAAATTACCAAATTATCTTCAAAAACATGCATCCTTAAACTAGCAATAAAAGAGATGTAAAGCGTTTTGTTTTCCATCAACTCTCCTTTCTTCTTGTACAATGTTTCTCTACTTGCTACACTACATATAGTTGTGAGTACTTTTAGAGGAAAAAGTTCCACATATTTGCATTTCATTCCCATTCATTTCTCAGCGGAGACAAAAACATATCTTAAATCAACAGATGTTTTATTGTAGAAAGTAGAGATCAATTTCATTTTATTGTAAGGAATAGCAGATCAATTTAAAAACATCTTTCTCTAAACATATTTCCCTGAACTCCAACCCATTTAAAAATGGGGAAGATTAATTTGAATCCTCCACAATCCACCAGCACACTCCAAGACTTTCCTGAAATCTTCAAGAAAAGCTATGAATTACTAGCAGGTTAAAAATAAAGTTGAAAGCAGCTGAAATTACAATGGTTTGGAGAGAATGTTGCCTGTGCAAGAAAAACTACCAAGTCAAGTTTCTGGAAAGGGAGCAAAGAATTTGCAATTTGTCACAAATGTAGAACTAAGCAATGGATACAAAACCCGGTTATCATTGTTCAAGTCTCTTGTGCATGGTTTTATCACAATTCTTCTTTCTTTTTAAATATAGATACACTTACAAGTTAGAAGTCAAAACTGGAGGTGGCAGCAGTACTAGTGATGATTACATTGTTCAAACACCTATGTCAACACCAGAAGAAATCCATCCTCCATATAATATCACAGTAATTGGGCCTTATTCTATATTTGTAGCTTGGACACCACCAGGTAAAAAAAAAGTGTGTGTGTGTGTGTGTGTGTGTAAATAATTTAAAGGAATTAAATAGAGATAAGAATGGAACTGTTAATATAGTAAATCAGAACGATGTAGTCGGTCTCCTGGATAAATACGAACAGAATCTAAACCACACTTCTAAGTGTGTAGATACATGAGTACATACATACATACATAGAGATACAGGTATCTAGATGTCAGTGTAGATGTATAAGTATATATATCTTTCTATGAAAGCAACACTTTCAAGTACAAGAGACTAAAAATCTGTCTTTTTACTCATCTATTTTTTTTTTTTTTTTTTGAGATGGAGTTTCACTCTTGTTACCCACGCTGGGGTGCAATGGCGTGATCTCAGCTCACTACAACCTCTGGACTCCTGGGTTCAAATGATTCTGCTGCCTCAGGCTCCTGAGTAGCTGGGATTACAAGCATATGCCACCACGCCCAGCTAATTTTGTATTTTCTTTTTTAGCAGAGACAGGGTTTCTCCATGCTGGTCAGGCTGGTCTCAAACTCCAGACCTCAGGTGGTTCACCCGCCTCGGCCTCCCAAAGTGCTGAGATTAAAGGCACGAAGCCACTGCGCCTGGCTTCCTCTTCTATTAATATATCCAATGAAAGTCATATAGGTCAGAATTACCTTGAATGTTCATTTCCATGGGACTCCTTAGATTGGATCATTGACATTATACCATTCCTTTTATATTATATCAGCGAATGCGGAGTTTGGAAAGACAGTTGTTCACTCCGCCCATGTACCTTGGGTTGTGACCACTTATGGTAGCTGCATTTTTCCTCTGTAAGCTGAATAGCCTTCACTGAGCCATTTAGTCATTATTGGGTTGCCTTGTGACTTAGTGCAATATTATATTTTGAAGTAAGCACCATCCTCGGGTAAAATCCTGACTGCGTTAATACCGTGGAGTAAAGAGTAGAGTGAGATTTGCTTTCTCTGTCTTTTAACATAAAGGACACATGGGGGACTTTCCTTTCCAAGTAAAATTTAAAATTGATTAAGATGTTAAATACACTTCAAAAATATGTGACTTTATTTTTAATATCTAGTCTTAAGATGAAATTGAGACACACCCTTTTTGTCCCCATCAGAATAAGTTTAGCTACAGTTCAACAAGGCACCAAATAGTTAGTAACAGCCATTTGGGCCATCAGTAGATCCATTCCATAACATAATTAGCAGAGACCTATTTTTATTGAATTGAACGGTCAAAACAGGTAATATTGTATAGCTATAAAGATAGTGTAAAGGCTTAATACATAAAACTTAAGTTCTTATATACCAACACCTTCTGCTATAATCTAAGATCAAAGAGAAAAAATTATTTTTCCTCAAAATTCAAAAGAAAGTTTACAAAGAGCTTTATAAGCAAAGAAAAATATAAGTTGCTCTAAAATATTAAATGTACATTATTTCACCCACTTTTGTTTTAAAATAAATGTACGACGTATTAAATAAAATATAAAGGAATAATTAATAGTGGCAGAATGCATCATAAAGTGCTATAATCTTTATGTTTTAAGAGTGTAGATATTCTTGAACTCTGTTCTTAATGTCAATAGAGACATATCTTCTGCTGTGGGAAATATACAAATTTACAGTCCCCTTTACAGAATTGATTTCTACTTTCATGGAATAGCATTGCTATCTTGTGATTTTTTAATTTTATTTATTTATTTATTTATTTATTTATTTATTTATTTATTTATTTATTTTGAGACAGGGTCTTGCTCTGTCGCCCAGGCTGGAGTGCAGTGGTGCAATCTTGGCTCACTGCAACCTCTGCTTAATGGGTTCAAGTGATTCTACTGCCTCAGTCTCCCAAGTAGCTGGGACTGTAGGCACACACCACCATGCCTGGCTAATTTTTGTATTTTTAGTAGAGACAGGGTTTCACCATGCTGGCCAGGCTGGTCTCGAACTCCTGACCTCAAGTGATCCGCCCACCTCTGCCTCCCAGAGTGCTGGGATTACAGGCATGAGCCAATGTGCTTGGCCACAATTTTTTAGTATATTTCTTCTTGGTATTTTTATTGTGCTGTTGTGTTTTTGCACCACAAAATAAAATGAAGCTGGATAGAGCCAATCTAAGACCAGATTTAGCCTATTGACAAGAAAGTTTTAGATTCAGACCAGGGTCTTCTACAATCCAAATTCTGCAAGAACAATAAGGGAAATTTCAGGGTGATGAGCAAAGTTGGTGATTTCCTTACCATATGACTGGGAAGTCCCATGGTTTATCAAAATATCTGTTATTTTAACATTATTACACATATCAGTTGCCATTGCTAATCTGAAGACTTCATGCTCAGTATGGATTTGAAAATATCTTTATTTTATGACTATGAAAGTAAGACAAATGAAAAAGCCAGGATTCATATCCCAGTACTGCCAACTATTAGCTGAACTTAGTCTCTAAGTCTCAATTTTCTCCATCTGTGAAGTGGAGATAACAATAACACCTACATGTAGGCAGGTAGGGTTGCTGTAAAGATTAAACGAAGTAATTTATATAATAAATACGTTATCTAGTTCTGTATAATATTCTATAGATACCAATGGTGATTGTTTGAAGAATTATTTTTTTGTCTTTAATTGCTCATTTAAAAAAATTCTTGTTCCAACATTTGCTGGGTCTCAAAGCCTCCATTTCAAAATAATAAAACTGCCTACTGAGGTTTGGACCTCTTTCAAATTTCCCAGCATGTGTCATTTTTTTCTTTGAATTCAATATCACACTTAAATGTTTAATGTATCATGTTTGAAAGGTATCATTGTGGAATAGAACACAACTTTCGCTTGTTTAATATGACCTTAACTCTCACATACCTCAGGCTTTGTATAAATTGTTCATTCTGGTCCAGCCTAGGGGATATTGTAGAATGCTTTACACACTAACTCTAACCATTTAACCAATGGTTAATAAATCTGTAATATTCAGACTTGTCAATCTTATAGTTTAAGATGCACAAAATCCATTTCAGAAACCATATAATATAAGGAAAGATTAAAATCTTAAATTAAACCTTTTTCCTGGTGCCTAGAAGGATTTTAAACTCAGTAAACAGTCAAATGATTTTGACTTGTGTGTAATCTACAGTTGATTTTACTGGAAAGTACCTCACGCTGTGTTTTGATTTGGATAATAAAAACATTTTTCTATTCCTGAATAGTCACAAATATATATTTTAAACAGAAAGAAAATAAATTTGTAAGTGGAGATTGTTTATTTGCTCACAATAGTTTTCTAGGTATTCATCATACTCCCTGCCATTACAAAATGATTACATCATAGACAGAGCTGAATAATGGGCAAAACAGTCCATGCCTGTAGTTCCCAAACCTGAACGAACATTAGAATCACCTAGGAAGCTTGTGTAAAGACAGATTCTCAACCCCAAATTTACTAAGAATCTCCTGGGATAGAGTCAAGAAATATAGAGCTTTTTAAAAACTCCACATATGACTTTGATATGCTACCGAGTGCTTTTAGAAATAGTAGCCCAGAGGACCAAGGAACAGACCTAGGTATTGTTGAAACCAAATGATTCTGGGAAAGCAATGTTTTACTGGATGTGTCAGTGGCGTGCCAAGACTACAAGAGGTAATTGTGGAAAATGGCAAGCCGCTGAAGGGAAAACAGCCACGTGACAACAATGATCTCTGCAGCATGAAGAAACTAGTAACTAGGAAGCTTTACCTACCCATCCAAAAATCTAAAAGGAATAGACATGATTTACCAAAAGCATGGATCACACTCACCAAGTGAAATTGGTGAATTACAATAATTTTTTTCTCTGAAAACATAAATCCACCAGTTTCTCTTGAATGTCTAAAGCAAGCTTGTCCAACCTAAAGCCCGGGGTGTCTTTGATTGCCACCCAACATAAATCCATAAACTTTCGTGGGTTTTTTTGCAATTGTTTGTTTTAGGTCATCAGCTATTGTTAGTGTTAGTGTGTTTTATATGTGACCCAAGAGAATTAATCTTCTTTCAATGTGGCCCAGGGAAGCCAAAATATTGGATACTCATGGTCTAAAGCCAAAATACTGGCTAAATTTTATTTGATTTTTTAAATATGCATTTTGTTTTGTGGTTAATGTGAACAGAGTAACCTTAGACAGGTAAGTTGCTGGGAGAAAAACTGTCTATGTGGTTACTTGGCAACCGAAAAATTACCTAGACAATTAACTGGATTTTCAGTTTTCAAATTATTGTTCCAATGCTATAAATAAACTAAGTCTTAGTACATGTTTGTAAGTCCTACTAGTGAAAGGTAAGATCTAGAGAATAGTGACAATACCCAGTGGGAGAGTACCTGTGATACTGATAACAAATGTCGTGTACATGTATTCATATTACTTGGTGTATTTGCCATTTGTTAAACTCCTACTATGTGCCAAACACTGATAAGCTCTTTCTCTGCCTTACCTCAGTTAATTTTTATGCAAACTCTAGGAGACAGGTAATATTATTATCCCCATCTTAAGGTAAGAAATTTGAATATCAAAAAAGTGATATAATAATATGCTCAACGTCACACTGCAGAGCCAGGATTCAAATTCAGGTCTACTGTCTGCTATTGCCTTTTAAGACCAGTTCCTTCCTGTCTTTGGGGTAACCTTAAATCCAAATCGACTTTTCATTTATTGACCAAAGTCTCTTAGATTTACGATGGATCAACTATGATGTTTGAAATAGTAGCTCAGAGAGCCAAGAAACAGAGCTGGGTGTTGGTGAAAACCAGATGATTCTGGGAGAATAATATTTTACTGGGAGCATCAAAACCAGAAGAATTATTCGTGGAAAGTGGTGAGCCCCTGAAGGGGAAATATCCACATGGCAACAATAACGTTTTGCAGTGTGAAGGAAGTAGTAACCTGAAAGCTTTACCTACACATTCTAGAAGGAATAGACATGACTTAAAACCAGATTCCAGGTGCAGGAAGATTTTAGTTAGGTGGGAGGGGAGGAGAGTCACTTCTCAAATTGCTGTAAAGAGATCATCCAAATTCTATTTTAAAGTCTTGGTAAATATTCCTCTATCTCGCGGGTAAACCCTCATCCACTTTACCTTATTCTTTCTTGATAAATGTCAGTAGTAACATTGCCAAAACACTCCAAGCTCTAGAAAATCAAGATCTCTAGCCTTTTGAGTATCATTTGAACCTCTAAATCAGGTGACGTACAAACAGCATATCCTTATAAAAATTTTGCTGAATTAATGGAGGAACACAATGGTGAGTGAGCCTCCACATCTATTATGCAGTCGAATGTAAATTGTGGATATCCTGGCATTTAAAATTATTCAAACATTTGATTTTCTCTTAAAGTCATCCTTCCTCTACATTAACTTAATCTTAAACAGAGACACACACACAAAGAGAGAGAGGCAGAGAAACAGAGAGATATTTCTTCTTTAATGACAAACAGAGCACATACATGTATTTTCCAAAGACTGCCTCTTGTCTTATGGATGTGCAATTTTTTTCACCTTTCAGTAAAGGACATATTGTTTTCTAACACGGAATGGACTCCACTATTTAGTTGTCCTCTGGCCTTGGGCAAGCTGCATAATGTTTCCCAAATTCAGATTTCTCACCTGTACAAGGGGATATTAAATGCCTACCTTATACTGTTATATGAAGTAAATGAGATGGCATGGTAAAACTCCATTATTGTTTGAACCTCCAGGTAATATAAACCACGTTATTTTATTCCTAAACATTCCCTCTCACCTTTTACTAGCTCTCAACATTGGATCAGGACTTTTGTATTCATATTAAAGAGAGCATTTGTATTAAAGAGAACAAAGGATATATGTTACCTTAATAGGTTAAAAATTATGGAAAATTAAATAGCAAATGCTTCATGGAACATAAATGGTTTACTCAGAATAAAAACGGAGATAGATAACCCTGCTGTTTAAGAATCTAAACATTCAAAATTATTTAAACTCTGAAGGTAATAATGAGTCTTTCTAATTTATCAAGATGATGACTGTATTTTGAACTGTTCTAGCCCTTAATCATGTTCTAATTAACAATGCCGTTGCATTAAACACATACTTTTTCTCACTGAGGATGGTGAGTCATTTAGGTTTAACACACAATATTGAAATACTGGTGCTTTTCCTTTAACATTAATATCTTACTCCATTAAAGAAGGAATTAGCAACAATTCACTGAGAAATAATTTTTATTAATATTGCTCTAGAAATATAAATGTTTTTATTTATCATTTTGATTAAAGGTTACCTAACCATAATATGGTCTATTTATGGACATTAGACATCTTGGCATTCAGTTAACTCATCAGCTGCAGTGTATTATATCGGATACTATTCATTTAAAGTCAAAATTTACATTAGCTTTCTAAAGGATTCACGTTACATTAATTGGGATGACTCAACATTGACAGTTGTTTCACTTTTCTTAACTTATAAGTGCAATAACCAAATGACGAGGAGTGTTGAGTTTCAGAAGAAAATGTAAAACTCACTTCAGTGGTTTGCATTTTATTTTGGATATTTAAAAATGTATCTTTCATTATTGAGTTTTAATATATGCTAGGCATTTTGCTAAGAGATTAACAAATATCTCATTTAGTGTTCATGATAACTTAATGTAGTATGTCCTATTGTTTTCCTCATTTTACTAATGAAAAAGATCAATTTAGACACTCCAAGCTATTTTCTCTATGTTATTCTTTAAGTAGGTGTCAGAGCAGGGCTGACCCACCATGGGTCTGAGTCCAAGTCTGACTCAAAACTACTATTCTATATTTTCTCGATATTTTTCAACCTAAACAGTGCCTAAAGCAAATGATTTTTCATGAGTTCTACTGTAATCCCATTTAAAAGCTAAAAAACTGATTTTTGGTGTATATATAGGAAGTATGAATGAAGACAATGTAATTCAGGATCAGTCCACCCAGTAACCCAATAGAATCATTTTATTTGTGGCTCAAAACTTCATGGGATGTAATTCATTTGCCTTTGGGTAAATTGATTCCTCTATTTATGTAACTAACATGGAAATGATTTCTGAGCCCCACTCAGGGTCAAAATATGATGCTGGACACCCTAAAAGTTACGAAGAGGAAGGAGACACTGTCCCTCTTGTCAGGAACCCTACCATCTAGTAAGGTAGAAAAGACATAAATGATAACTATTATACAACCAATGTTAAATTTCCATACAATTGGTATGAATGAGTTCAAGAGGGTCCTATTTTACTTCTGTTCCCCACAAAAGGCCTAATCAAGATGCCCCTACATATATAGTGCAGAATTTAGCTTGATTTGTTAAAAGCACCATGTTAAGTGCAACCAAGTGTTTTGAAACAACTGCCTCTATCAAACTGAATTAATAGTTTCCTCTTAGAATTTTTCCTGTTCCAGCTCCTAAAAAAAGATTTAAAAAAGGATTATTGATTGACTTGTCCCGTTGTAAAGTATGCACCTGCTGTGAAACGAAGCCATGGAGAAAAAAAAAAAAAGTTGAATAATTTAACTTTTTTATTTGTAAAGATAATCAGGGTTTTTCTGATTACATCTTAACTTCATAAATGTTAAATAACCTATCAGCATCTAGTTGTTGTAAATTATGAAAAGGAGCATTGCAAGGAATATTAACCAACAAAATCCTTGTTCTTTAGTGAACAAGAAAATGTGTTATGGCAGCTTGTCATTGTGCGACTGGTAACTTTGACACCAAATAACAAAACTGCCATTTGCACTTAGGGTAAATTGGTTCACCTGAGCTTCCACTGCTCCTCTTGCTCTGACATAAATTTATGAACTCGGGAACTAACCAAGTCGTGTGGCTTCCCAGCTGACTTTAACAAATACGCCCATTTCATTTCATTTAGTCATCAGAATACCAGGGGGCTCAGTCGTTTCAGACTCATTGCAGATGGTATAGGGTTTGTAGGAACACAAGAGACTTTCATGTCACAGTCCTGTAAATTATGACAGTGGAGGGGGCTCTCTTTCCTAAATGCATGTCAGTGTTTGACGTGTTCACGGCTTAGAGGAGCATTTTCTGTTTCGGTACCTCATAGGTATATGTAAAGGACATTTATTTCTGATTAATGAAGAGGTGAAAAATACATTTTCTATGCTCATGGTTTGGCTAGACATGTTTAAATCTGGATGAAGATTATGTTTATATTTGACATGCGGTAGAAGCACAGTTTTGTTCCCTCATCCCCTGGGAGTCCTGTCCTTTTTACAACAAAAGTTTCTTCTTGAAGGATGCAAGGCCTGGAAGCAGAACAGTAGGTACAGACTGAAGACATAAAGTAAAACAACCTCAGATGAATTGGAGGGAATGCCACTCCAAATTACTGCTAAGAATGAATAATACAATATTTTCATAGGAATGCAATTTGATCGTATCCAAGTACACATAAAAAATAAAACCAGATAACAAAATAGTGTTACAAAGACATTAACTTGAATGAATGTAACATTTATTTGTAGTTGGAATAGCAACTTTATATGAAAGATGGATTCAAAAGTGTTTGAGGGCACATGAAAACAGTGCCATAGCTGTTTTTTGTTCTTTATTTCATTTTGTTCCATTTTGTTTTGTAGAGATGTTGACCATTTATTAAGTACTTTCTATGTTATGAGAATATATTAAAAGGCTTACAGTTATTTTCTAATTTAATCCTCACAGCTCTCTATGAGGTAGCTATTAGTACCATCATTTTACACATGAAGAGACAACATTCATAGAGATTAGTTAATTTGGCAGTGGGCGCTTGGGAAATAAGGGCAGAAGAAGGAATTGATCTGTCTGACACCACTCTGTGGTGTGTCTAGTTCAACAAGAATGATGGCATGTTTTTATGAATGTGTGTTTGTCAAACTTTACTGTGAGAACTGTCCTAGGAACAAAGAAGACAGGATGAACATGCAATCTCAGGTGGTCTGAAAACAGAGCCTGAAGCAATCATCATTAGCTTGCAATTTCTTTAACGTCTTGCTTTTTATCTTAAAAATTCATGTAAATTTGCCATTGTATTCCAGTGTTTGTCTTCATCCAAAAAATAATATATTATACGATTGATCGTTTGGGAAAACATTTTCTACTAATCTCATTGGCTAAAGAGTGATAACACTGTTATATTTCAGGATATTAGGAAGATCTGAAGAAAACTAAGCCCAATAACAGGTTCAAGGTTCTGGCAACTCTTCCCTTCTTCATTTTATCGTAAATATGTGGGTTCACCGCGAGGCAGAGGTTTCAGTGAAGCAAGATCGCACCGCTGCACTCCAGCCTGGCGACAGAGCAAGACTTCATCTCAAAAGAAAAAAAAAAAAAAATCCCTGTGGTTTCAAACAACAGCTTTTATTACTCCCTGCTTTACTGCTATGGCAGGGTAACAATAGGGAGAAATGCCCAAAATGTGATATGGAATGCTTTGTCATTCCAGGATACTCTGGATGGAAATTTCCATAAGCATATCTTCCTGCTGAAGGTCAAATTGCAAACTGAGAGGATCCCCAATTCCTTCTTCAATCTCTCTTACTACCTCAAGCAACACGCTCCAAAAAATATTTTTTGCAGAGAGGAAGAAGCAGCCTGATTACATTACTCTTTATTTTACCTCTGGCACAGTACTTAAATTTTTCTCATCCATTAATGAACTGAGTCTCAAATGGTCTCTATAATCAATTCTCCTTATCCAACTCTCAAATTTCATTTTAATTATTACAATCTTGTTGAGTAAAAACTGCCATTTTTGTCATGGAGTGGTGATTTAGGCCTGGAAGAATAGCCTTTAAATAGGCCTCTTATGTGTATTCACCATACCAGTAAAGAAAAAAAGTTATTTTTTAGGCATTTAATTTTTGTTATGGCATCTTTTCCTGTTTCTTTA
This sequence comes from Mandrillus leucophaeus, assembly GCF_000951045.1. Classification (NCBI taxonomy): domain Eukaryota; kingdom Metazoa; phylum Chordata; class Mammalia; order Primates; family Cercopithecidae; genus Mandrillus; species Mandrillus leucophaeus. The sequence continues at coordinate 3,990,432 of NW_012103243.1, forward strand.
TGGAGAAAAATCGTATAGAACTCTTTATTACCTGAAACTAAGTGGAAGTGTCATGAGTCAGGCCAACTTTTCATCCCATGTCTAGGGTAGAAAACGCACACTGAGTTCATTTTAAAGCAATAGCAAGAGACTAAAATTACATTGTCCTTTGGTTACAGTATGAACAGTTATACTTGTTCAGCACACTGGCACATCAGCATAGACATTTTCTTCTGTCCTACAGTTGGTTCATTCTGAGGTGACTATTACAGAGTCTTCAACTCTACAATTCGCTAGCAAAAGTTCTAATCATTCACCATGCATCTAATTTTCTAATCTTGAACTTTTAGAAAGAAAAACTCACACCTAATTTTTGTGAACAAAGAAACGGGATTCTGCTGGTTCCCCTTCCTCAAACAGGGAAATATGTGTTTCCCAAATTTTCCACATCAAAGTGATATTCCAAAAAGAGGTACAGTAAGTCCTTAATGTCATTGATAGGTTCTTGGAAACTTCAACTTTGAGTGAAAAGATGTATAAGGAAACCAATTTTAGCTTAGGCTACTTGACACAAGCAAGATTTAAGTTGCAAGGCGTATTTCTGGTCACGAAAACATCACCAAACTAAACATCATCAAAGAAAGACAAAAACACTTCTAATATTAAACTGAAATAAATATGAGCTATACATACATTTAAGAAAGATTAACAGAAACAAGATCTTTTTTAACCTAAGTTTTGGCAAATCAGCGAGTGACAACAGCCACAGGGATAAATGTTTTTGAGCAGAAATTAGAAGAAACTCCCCTTACCACCATTCATCAGTAAAAAACAATCACAAATAGGGCAAGCTCACGGAAGGCTTTTGTACAGCATTGTTTATTATTATACATCTAAATGATAGTAACACACTTAATGAATCTTTACAACTATTCATTCATTCATTCATTTTCTGACACACTTTTTCCAGTTCAGGGTAGGGGTGGCCAGGGCCTAACCAGGCAGCTCAAGGCCATTCCGTCACAGGGAACACACACACACACCCACACTCACTCAGACTAGGACCATTCAAACACACCAATTAATTTAATGAGAACATCTTTAGGATATGGGAAAAAACCAGAGTACTCATAAAAAACCCACGCAGACATGGGGAGAACATGTAAATTTCACACAGACAGTGACTGCAGCTGGGAATCAATTTTTTTCCTCATCAATATTAATGAAACAATGTTGAATGAAACAACATTATTCGAGGACCTGCGGTACTATGATTGTTCCTGTATTTGAATATCCTTTGACATGATCCCATAAATCTCCAGGGTAGGTGTATTTCAGGTTGGGATACTTGGTCTGCAGAACTTTAAATTTCTACCTATAATATGCTTGTTCCATCAGTAATGATTCTTACTTATCCATCATTTGTTTCCTTGCTTCGGAACAGTCTCCAAGAACGACTCTGCCTTACTGCACATGTTTTCTCAAACCTATCTTGTCATTTTTTCCCCCAGGTGTCCTACTCTAAGATTCCATTATCAAAGAAAAGCATAAGTATAGTGATATAAGTGTTGGTGTCAGATGGGCCTAAGTTCAAGTCCTAGCTTCTCCAATTAATCAGTGTGCAATCTGAAACAAGTTATTTAACTTATCTGAGTTTTAGTTTTCTCATCTTAAAAAACAGTAGTATTTATCATGCAGTATTGTCTTAAGGGTTCATTCATTCATTCAATCAACTAACATTTATTGAGCTGCTACTTTGTGCTAAAGTCTAGGCAGTGGAACCACATTGGAGAAAACAAAGTCCTAATTTATACAGTTGACATTCTAGTAGTATTAAATGAGATAATTCATGCTGCCTGGCATAACAGAGGGATGCAATAAAATGACTCTTCATGTTCGTACTACTTCTGCAAGCATTGTAAAGACTTTCAAACTGGTTTCCCTATGTCTTGTCTCTCATGTTTTTAAGCCACTATTCACTTCCCAACAGTGCTATCATTCTAAAATATAGATAGACTCTCATTTTCTTGTTGATACCTGCAAAGTCTCCTTGTTGCTGATTATATATAAAGCCCAAATTTCTCAAAGAAATAATCGATGAAATTTAGTAGTCACTTGAGTTTGAGAGTGAAGAAGGCAGGATCCACTCTAAAAGTCTTACTCTAAGATTTCCATCCTAGGAAAATGGGAAGATGGTATTATGACTTACCAAAAGAGGAAACCTAGGAAAAAGAACAGGCTTGGGAGTGGAAAATATAGCTAGCTCTGTTTTAGACTTGTTGAGATTATAGCCTCTGAGGAATATCCATGGAGAAATGCCTAGTAGGCTGTTGAAAATACAAAGCTGTAACACAGGAAAGATAGAAAGCTAGAAATAAGAGTTTAGGAATCAATGATAGAATGTTAGTAGTTTAAGCTACTAGAATAAATGTTCCAGATAGTTTAGCCATGATGCTCTAAATTTAAAATAAACATTCTCAGTCTAGGTTGCCAAATTTTACGCAATCTAGCACCTTTCCTGAGGAAGCAATTGATCAGTACTTCCGAAGATGATCAATATCTCCTTCAGACACCTCTTTTTCATCTATCCTACACAAAATCCTGAGCATCTTTGGTTTGTACCAGCCCTTCCACTCGGTAAATATAGAGGCCACATCTATAAAAAGCAAAACCACATTTCATTCCTTAGACTTCATCTCTCTTAGGTCATTGAGTCCTGTGCTTTCTCAGTAATGTTATCTGTAGATTCCACTGTTTCTAGAGTAAAGATAGACTTATGTAGGTACTACAGAAGTAAGTAACTAAACTCATAAATGTTAAAAACTCTCAGATCAAGGAGAAAATGTAATAGGAAATTTCATTATATTCTTCATTCAAAACTCATATCCTGTCCTTGAGAAAGTATGCCTGTTGTTCACGACCAAATAAAACTTAACAAGCATTTAATTATATAAATAGATTTTGATGAGGCTAAACTGACAAGACCTGCTTTCTTTAGGAAGGAATGGTGAAAAATGGCAATGATTGAACCCAAATTTTCTATGTATTTAGGGCCATAAGTCTCACTGACAGTGAACTGTCCTGGCCCAATAATTAATGCACTGGGAATTCTCTAGGTAGACCATGATTTGGATATTTTATGGGCTGTTATGTCAAGGATCCATATCAGATAGGAGGCATACACAATGCTCGACAGAAAAATTATTGTCACAAGCAAAATCGGTGTTGTTTTTTATGAACTTTAAAAGTAAGTAAGCCTAGAAAAAATATATGACAGCATAATTGCCTTATATGTTTTAAGTGAAATGTGCCTTCATTTTTATTTGCCAATAGAGTATACTTTTAAATAGAAATATTACACTTTTAAAAATAGATTATGCGATTATGCACATTTCTTACTTTTGGAATACACAGTCTAATATTTCCCAACTTAACTTTTATGCAGCTTTTAATTGCTATAGTAAGAAGTAATTTATTTTTCAATTACAACTTTTTTTTTTTTTGAGACGGAGTCTCACTCTGTCACCCAGACTAGAGTACAGTGGCACGATCTCAGCTCACTGCAACCTCTGCCTCCTGAGTTCAAGCGATTCTCCTGCCTCAGCCTCCCAAGTAGCTAGGATTACAGGCACACACCACCATGACCGGCTAATTTCTGTATTTTTAGTATAGACAGGGTTTCACCATGTTGGCCAGGATGGTCTCGATCTCCTGACATCATGATCCACCCACCTCGACCTCCCAAAGTGCTGGGATTACAGGCATGAGCCACCATGCCCGGCCTCAATTACAAAATTTTAAATAGACATTATTTTTAAGAGACAAACATTTGTTGCCCATTCTGTATTATATGTATACATACATACGTATATATATATGTGTGTGTGTGTACATATATAATTTGTTTATGTTCTCTCTCTCTCTCTCTTTAAAGGGATCCTCATCCCCAAAATTCCTGTGGAGTACAATGTCTTACTCAATGATGGAAGTGTAATACCTCTGGCCTTCTCCGTTGGTCATCACCAATCCACCCTTCTGGAAAATTTGGCTCCATTCACACAGTATGAGATAAGGATACAAGCATGTCAAAATGGTGAAAGTCTTTCAGACATTTGGCCTGGGTGTTTATGAAAAAGTATTTCATTAAAAAATTTCATTAAAAAGGAATAGATTCTCAGTCCAAATACAAAGACTAACTTCTCATTTCTTATTTGTAGTGGACTGTTTACCCAGAAAAATCACAGTCTGGCATCGAGTGAAGCATTATGCATTTCTGCACATTAAATCATGAATATTTAAATATATTAAAATGGTGGTTTTGCAAAGTCTTGTTTTATAAGGCCCTTTGAAAGAAAAACACCTAGCTCACATAAAGGAGTCTCTGGTAATATAAAACACAAATGAGTATTCCAAAAATTTCACAGAAAATATATTTACCTTGGCTTTATTTAAATTTTATCCAGGAGGAGGAAGTGAGAAGTTATTTAAAAGTTGAATTATACCCAAATGAATCGTGCATATTTTATAGTGCTTCCTTGAACCCTACTTCATGTATACAAACTATCACCTTGTATTTCATGGTTTAGGCTGTGGTCAGTGAAATTTTCATGTATCTGTGTTGTGTTAAAGAAAAGCCTCCCCTATTTCCTTTCTCTCTCCAAATGGATAAATAGCTAAACATAAACTGAGATTTAGGATGGGAGAACAGGGAATCAAGAGAGGTATACATTATTTTATTTATCTCTTTTAAATTAAGTATAAACTAACAGATATGGATATATTATATATATTATATATGTGTATATCATATGTAACATGATATATGTGATGTCATCATACGTGCTTTATAACATATAACACTCATTTGCTAAATAAAGTATGTAACTCACCTTAATATACAAAACATTTTGCTTCACCTTAAAGAAATTTATCAGACTCGATGTGCAGTTAAAACTCCTGTATTGAATGTCCTTAGGAATTTCTCTTTCCACATAGTGCTAGTTCTCATGGAGTTGGTTAGAATTATGAGTCTGCAATTTTGCTATGCTGAACTCATCAGAAATTGCTAGTTGATTTGTCCACTTTTCTCTAAAAAATGGACTATGGCATTTTTGTTTGAGGGATATTGCTTGCTCTGATCTGTCTTCACCTGATAAACATGAAAATAATTTTAAATTAATGTTTTATTGATTTAAGTGCAAGTCAACATCTGCATCTCCGTGTCCCTGAAACTGTGCAATGGAGGTACAATATCCTTCAAATAAATTGTTTGATTCTTGTGTGTTTGAATAATGTCCATAAGTTTAAAATATTGGCAAAATAAAATATTATTAAAAGCATACAAGATGTGTAGGCCACACAAACACTTGTGAAATTCAAGTGCATTATCACTTTCTGGTTAGAATGACTACAATAAATAGAGAATCTTGAGCTCAGACAAGAATATGCCTTATTGTTTATGTCTATGTAAATATGTGGCTAATTAATGGGTTTTCTAAAAATGATTTTCTATTTAAATGTTCACATCCCATAAAAATTTATCTGAAACACATGTACAAGTATATATGCAAAAGCACAGGTAAAAATAATTTTCATGATATCAGTACCCTTCTATATGAATATGTAGCTCTTTTCCTTGCTTGAAAAAATTACTGAGGACCTCAATTTATTTTCAAGGAAGTTGTGGAGTTAGCAGTAGGATGTTTGTCAAAACACCTGAAGCAGCCCCAATGGATCTTAATTCTCCTGCTCTTAAGGCACTGGGGTCAGCTTGCATACAGATTAAATGGATGCCACCTGAAAAACCAAATGGAATCATCATCAACTACTTTATTTACAGGTAAGATTGGCTGTTACTATTATTTTTAGTTATTTAAGAATGTGTACTGCTCCAACGCGGCAGAATCAAGTGTGTTTTATATTTCCATAAGAGCATGAATGGGAATTCATGTTTTGTTTTTGTGAGTTTTTTATTTGTTTGTTTTGTTTGTTTGTTTGTAGTACCTAACAGTGGGGACTGAGATTGGTGCTCAAACTTTTACAAATTAACCAAGGAAAAAAGTCATAACTACCATAAAACATTTTGGATCTGTTTGAAAACTGAGACCTTATAGCCCACATAGACTTATATTTAGTGATGGGACAGAACAGCCCTCTAAAGCAGGGGTTCCTAACCCCCAGGCCACAGAGTCCGTGGCCCATTAGGAACCAGGCCACACAGCAGGTGAGTGGCCGGTGAGCAAGCATTACCACCTGAGCTTCACCTCCTGTCAGATTAGTGGTGGCATTAGTTTCTCATAGAAGTGCAAACCCTATTGTGAACTGCGTGTGTGGGAGATCTAGGTTGTGCCTTCCTTGTCAGAATCTAATGCCTGATGATCTGATTGGAATAATTTCATCTTGAAACCATACCCTCTAACTGCACCGCACCAGTGTGTGGAAAAATTGTCTTCCACAAAACCAGTCCCTGGTGCCAAAAAGGTTGGGGACCACTGCTTGACCAAGAAAACATAGTCTTTCCAGAGAGGAAACCAGATACAAGACAAGAATTCTAATATTTCTCATTACTTATTATGCAGAGATTAAAAAGGTTTTTCTCCTCCTCCAAAGACGGTGCTTTTCATAAGCAGAAAAAGGGGCTCTCCTCTCCAGTTTTCCTTCTGTTTTAATAAGCCTCCACTCCACTGGTTAGATGGTGTTATAGCAGCTTGTTCCATCATGTGCAGAATTTATTGAGTGTACCTACCTAAAATAAAGAGAGAATAGGGAAGAGAGGAAGAGAAAGATTGAGGAAAGAGAGAGAGACAAAGAGAGATTGAGAGAGAGAGAGAAAATAGTGGAAGAGAGAGATAGACCATGAACATTTTGGTTTGAAGGATATTTTGCTCTCTGATCTAGTCTTCACCTGATCAACATGAACATTGCTTGAAATTAATGTATTCTTTAAATAAATAATGAATGAGAAGGAGAAGGAGCAGGCAAAGGAGGAGCATGAGGGAGAGATGTAGGTAGGGTGAGAAGAAGAGAAAAAATAGAGAAAGTGAGAGGGAGGGGAGTAGAAAGTACAATGCAAAGAGCCAAGAGGGCAAATAACCTGTCAACTGATGGCTTGCTACTTAAGACAGAAAACACAATCATTGGTAGACATACAGGATTTGCAGATTGAGAAACCCAATCCCATTCTGAAACCAATGTATTTCCTTTGAGTGTACAAAGCAGAACACCTTTCCTCTCAGACCCTCATACCCCGCACCTCTTCAACATCCTTTGTTAGTGTGTCCAGCAACCTCAGGCCTTCCCTTATTTGGTCCTCTGCCCTGGAAACTTAGTGAAACTTACTTAGGCTCCTCTTATAACTGTAGATATTGAAATCCTTTGATTCAGATCAGTCTTCAGTGATGAGCTAAGGGCTTATAGAAAAAATTACAAAAGGAGAAAATATTATTGCATTTCTGGTTATGTAAATGACATTACCAAAAATGAGCAAGCCAAATTTCTTCTCAGCAAACATTAATCTGAAGAATAATATTTCTGATTCAAATACACATGAGCATGTAAAAATGGCTAATGTGAATTTACATTGTACGCTAAGCACATTAGTGCAGGCTCTAAAATGCCCACCCTTTTGAGACAGTTTTCTTTCATCTACTTAATGATAATTGCATGAGAAAAGCACATCAAATTCCTATTCAGAATAAAGGGAAATAAAGTATCTGTTATAGACTAGGACGTGGCTTCACTCTGTTAGTTTTGTAAATAAAGCTCATGATTACAGTGACTATTCCATGGCAGCTATAGAGAGGCAAAACAGGAAATATAATGCAGAAAGCCCGCTTCAATGAAAAATACTGTAAATTGAATTTGACAGCATTTGATGGCATCTGATTATTCTAGTCACAGCCAAACAATGATATAAAGAGTAATATGAAACAGAATGTGTTACTGCCTAGCAGACTCAAAAGCAATAAACCTTCCTCCAATGTGACACAATCACTTCACAATCATAATTGTAGCCTGTTTGATACCTCTGAGTACAGCAGAAGGGCACTGACTGACATAGATACATTTTGTTTTTTATTTAAAGTGAAATGAAAATGGCGCACTGGGGCTCCAGATACAATCGTTATATTCACCTACATAGGCATGAATCACTTGGCAGTTATTTCAGCTGAAGTTTAAATGTGCTTAGACAACAACAATATCAAATTTTTCTTAGATAGCTGCAAAAAAAAAAAATCAGAAATTTGTAAGGACAGAAATAGAATGGAGACACATAGTTCTTTTTCATTCTGAGACTACACAGAGCCCTTTATATAGTTATAGCCACCAGCCTGCAGTATTTCTGAGGAGGTTATGGCATGTAATTTCAGCTTCATCATTGGCCTTCTCTTTCTTCTATCGGCACCAAAGGAAGTACATTTAGCTCAAACCAAAGATGGGGTTTGGCCTATGCAGATATTTTTATTAACTTGCAGGAAGCCCACTTGTAAATCTCATTTGAAAATGTTTGCCACTTTTTTCTCACCAAGCCCCTGAATCATTTTCTCTTCTGTAACTATCCTTTATTGTTTAAATATTTCCTCTAGATATTATCCTATTAAAAATATCTGACCTAATAAAGACAGAAGATGTTTATGACTTCAAAAACAAAACAAAATAACCTAAATATTATCCTATTAAAAAGCGTCTGCCCTAATAAAGATAGAAGATGTCTATAATTTCAAAAACAAAACAAAGTAACCTAGTAAGAACAAGCTATTAATATGATTCCCTCTGCTTATTTTTATCTGTTAATTTAAGCTACTTTGTTGACTATACATAAGTCACAACAAAAGATTTGCTACAAAAAATTTTGTAAAGAATAGAGACCAACATTTAAGTTAGTGTTTTGCAATCTGTTTGTTGACCACATATAGACAAGACTATCTTGGACATCTGCTTCCTCCTCTCAATGAGTTTGGCTTGTATAATAGTGATTCTTCAGTATTCCCCCTTTATTTTATATCTGTAATCTTGCAAGTGGCAAAAATCTCATCACTTTCACCTACAAAATCCATCAAACACATTAAATTGAGACTTTACAATACGTGTAATAAAATAATCTCCTCCCATTAGGAGTTTTAATTTTAACAGAAACCAAATTTCATAGGGTTTATTATTCTCATGAGCTTTCTCTTTAAATAAATAAAAAGATTTGATCAATGTACATTGAAAGGCAAAACTATATACAAACACCCTGTAAACACTGTACAAATAGAAACAAATGATGGCACTTCCTTATGAGTATTTAGTAATATTTTAAAGGATAAAATCTGAAATAGTTTTCAAGACTGTATGATATAAAAAGGTTTTCAAAGTAGGAAAGTGAAAACAATTTATAAAATGGATAATTAAGCTGATTGAGTTAACTAAGAAAAGACGAGCATTGAATCAAAGGCAAAGGAATTTTGATGTAATTCAATTTGTATTGGGTGGAAAGATGGATATAGATATGAATATTTATGTAGACAGATACAGATAGACAGAAGACAGACATCCATCTGTCCATACATGTACATATCTACTGAGAGAGACACAAAGATCTATGAGACCTAATCCCTTTCACCAATGATCTTCACTACAGTGGGAGATAGAAGACAAGCTAAATAAACAAACGAAAGCATAAAATATATATTGGAAAAAAGAAATATTTACCAGAAACTTTAGAGAAGAATTCTCTGTCTAGAATATTCATGGAACACTTCATCAAGTTGATGTTATTGAGACTAGGCCTTATAAAATAAAGATTTAATGACTATTTAAATTGTAAGAAAAATACATTTGTTGGAAAAAATGTTTTAACAGTAGAGAAGATTACCAAGGTTATTATTCATTCTTATGATTTACTCATGGCATACATAATTTTCACTAATAGAAGTAACATGATTAATTTTAATATATTAACATTAATGTTTTCTATTTGTATTTTCTTCTTCATAAAAAGAATTATATTGTCCATATTGTTCTGCACACATACACACCTAATTTCTTTTAATGATTCATCAATATTCTGTTATATGGATGTGTATCATATATTATTTAGCCAGTACCCTGGCGATGGCAAGATAGGTGATTTTCAAGTTTTCGTTACCACAGCAATTATCTAATAAATATTCTTACAGTAAGTATACAGAGAATTATTCTTAGTACTAGAAGTACTGGGTCAACTTCTTGTGCATTTAAAATTGTTGAGTATTCCTAAGTTGCCTTCCAAATATTTTATGTAAGAATTTCTAATCCTGAAAACTTTTAATACAGAGTCAATCTTCCAAATCTGTCAGCTCAATATTTTAAGTCACACATTTTTGTTGTTTTAATTCAAGTTTTGATCATTATAAGTGAGATTGTTCATTTACTTAAAATATTTATCTTCTATTTGGGAGGGGTGTGTATAATATATTATAAATTCTTAGACTAATTTTCTACTGGATTATTTCTTATTGTCTATATTCTTTCCACATTAAAGAAAGTCTCCTTTTAATGATCATATTAAAAATAACACATTAATTGTTTCTTCCAGCACTTTTATGGCTCTACTCCTTATTTCTAAATACAGAATGAATATTGTTATAGGAAATTAGGTAAGAATTCATTTCTTATAAAATGCTAACTAGTTCATCAACATTATTTCATAATCCACTGATTTGAAATGTCACTCATACAAAATTCCCATGTGCATCGGGTTCATTTTAGGACTTTGTATTCTGTTTCCCTTGAGGTAAATAGGGATTTTAACAAGCAGGGCCTGATGGTGAAGACATCATAAGTGAATAAAATAAATAGAATAAGCAAAATTTCTAACACATAAGCATAGGATTCAAGGAATGGTCAGGTTTGACTGGAGTCATTGCTATTAGTAGGGGACATTTAGAAGATCAGCTTAATGACAGATTTTGGATCTAAGGAGTTTAGGTTTTTTATTCAGAGGCAATGTGACCTGCTGAAGGTTTAGGGGGTAAATAGAGAAGCGATGTAATATAGTGGAAAGAATGTGGCATTTTTAATCAGAAAATATGACTTCCAGGGCCTGGCTCTAACACTTACTAGTTATGTGACCTTAGGCAAGTCACTGTGTTCCCTAATTTTCCATTTTTATGTGAAGAGAAGATAGTGAATATAAAAAATAATTAACCTCTTGGAATTCTGTAAGAATTAAAGGAAATAACATGTGTGAAATTACTGTTAAATGTGAAGCATGATAAAAATAGAAAGTTATCCTAGATATGTTGTCCAAAGCCATGCTTTAGAAAGATAAACCTATCTGGCAGTTGTAGATGTACATTTAAAGTCAAGGAAAGAGGTTCATGGTTATAAAAGTAGCAGGGTGCATAACAGCATGCCTGGTAGGATTCTGTTTTCCTTTAAATATACAGTATATTTTTTACATGTATATGTATATAAAAAATGTCTGGAATGTTAAACACCAAAATAATGCTAGCAGTGCTTATCTCCAAATATTAGGCTACTGGTGACTCTTTTAAATACTTCTGCTTTTGTTCATCTGTGTTTTCTTATTAATTTTTATAATCAATATATCATATGGTCTACTAAAGACAAAATAATAAATTTTGTGAGCCCAGATGCAAATCTATCATCACTCTTTCCGATTTTCCTATTTCTTTCTTCGTGTGAACATCACCATCACTTTCTGTAATAATCAAAGTCTGATCAAGAAAGAGGAACCATACTACTTACTTTAACAGATGGAATTTAATATAAATAATTAGTAAGAAGTTATAAATTTGTTAACTAGGTAACTAAAAGCATAAAAAGAGAACTCTAAGGTATCATGGAGGTAGCAACTACAGGAAACAGCTAGCACCTTTAGAACTGAGGGAACAAAGGGGAGTTGTTAGAATTATTAAAATGTAAATGCATAGAGGAGGGTGCCTATGAAGCTGGGACTCAGACAGTTAAGGAGGAGCACCTGCCACTGGTGCAGTTGTCTGGAGGAGGAAGCATGAAATTAAGCTGGTTTTCCAAATGGTGGAAAAATTGCATACTGCAATCACCTGCTCCCAGGGTACTTCTTTACTGCAACACAAAAACAGCCTAATACAGAAAATTGATACCAGAAGTAGGGTGTTGCTATAAAGATACCTGAAAATGTGGAAGTGACTTTGGAGCTGGGTAAAGGGCAGGGGTTGAAGGAATTGGGAGGGCTCAGAAGAAGGTGAGGGAAAATTTGGAACTACTTGGAGACTGGTTAAATAGTTCTCACCAAAATGCTGATAGAAATACGGACAGTGAAGACCCGGCTAATGAGGTTTGAGATGCAAATAATTGAGAACTAGAGTAAAGGTCACCCTTGTTATGCCCTAGCGTACAACTAGGCTCCATTATATCCATGCCCCAGGGATTTGTGAAAGTGAGAACTTGAGAGTAATAACCTAGGGTACTGGTGGAAGATATTTCTAAACAACAAAGCAGCATTCAAGACTTTGTCTGGCTGTTTCTAACAGCCTAAAATCAGATAGAGAGCAAAGGAATGATTCAAAGGTGGAACTTTTATGTAAAAGGGAAACAGAGAGTAAAAGTTCACAAAATTTGCAGCCTGGCCCTGTGATAGAGACCGAATCCAAGCAGACAGTGGAGTGACCACTTTCAAGAGAGACTAGCATGACTATAAGGTAGCCAAGTGTTAATATTCAAGATAATAGGGAAAAGGCCTAGAAGGCATTTCAGAGATCTTACAGGCAGCCCCTCTCAACACAGGCCCAGAGGCCTAGGAGGAAAGAATGGTTTTGAGGGCCAGGCCCAGAGCTCTGCTGCCCTATGTAGGCTTGGGAACTGTTCCCCATGTCCTGACTACTCTTGCTGCAGCTGCAGCTCAAAGGGCCTCAGATACATTGCAGGTAGGTGCTGTGTAGTGTTAAGTTAGCAGATGCACAGAATGCAGGCATGAAGGAGCCCTTGGCAACTTCCCCCTAGATTTCAGAGGATATATGAGAAAGCCTGGGTGCCCAGGCAGAAGCCTGCCACAGGGGTGAAGCCCTCACAAAGAAACTTTACTAGGGCAGTACAGAGGGCAAGTGTGGTATTGGAGTCACCATACAGAGTCTCCATCAGGGCACTGTCTGATGGAGTTGTTGGAAGGGGGCCACTTCTCTCTAGGTCCCAGAAACCATGGACAGCTTGAATCCTGAAAAAAGCCATACGCATCCGACTCCAATGTGTGAGAGCAGCCACAGGGGCTGCATTCTGCAAAACCACAGGGGTGAAGCTACCCAAAGCCTTAGGAGCCTAGTGCTTGCAGCAGTGTGTCCTGGAGTGGGACATGGAGTTAATGGAGATTATTTTGGAGCTTTAAGGTTTAATGTCTTCCTACCAGGTCTCAGACTTGTATGGGCCCTATAGCCCCTTTCTTTTAGCCAATTTCTCCCTTTTGCAATGAGAATGTTTACCCAATACCTGTGCCCACATTGTATCTTGGAAGTAAATAACTTGTTTTGATTTTACAGGCTTATAGGTGAAAGGAGATAAGTCTCCAGATGAGATTTTGGACTTGGTACTTGAGACTTTGGACTTTTGAGTTAATGCTATAATCAGTTAAAACTTTGGGGAACTATTGGGAAGACATGATTTCATTTTGAAATGTGAGAAAGAGATGAGATTTGGGAGGCCAGTGGTGGAATAATATAGTTTGTATGTTTGTCCTCTCTAAATCTCATGCTAAAAACAGATTCCCAATGTTGCAGATGGGGCCTAGTGGGAGGTGATTTCATAATAGGGTCAGATCCCTTATGAATGGTTTAGCACCATGCCCTTGGTGATAAGTGAGTTCTTGCTCAGTTTGTCCATGGGAGATCTGGTTGTTTAAATGTCTAGGACTTCCCCTCCTCACCCACCTCTCTCTTGCTCCTGCTCTCTGCACGTGATGCACTTGCTCCTTCTTCACCTTCCATCATGATTGTAAGCTTCCCGAGTCTCATAAGCAGATGCCAGCATCATGCTTTCTGTACACCCTGCAGAACTGTGAGCCAGTTAAATCCCTATTCTTTAAAAAGCAGCCTACCTCAAGTATTTTTGTAGCAATGCAAAAGTAGCTTAAAACAAATTAGAAAAAAAGAGATAGCAGATAGGATATGATAACTCTTATTTGAGAGAAAAGTAAAGAAAAGCTTTTCTAGAAAAAGTGATATGGGGCTAGAATTTTAAAAGATGTTGTAATTAGCTTATAGAAAAAAGGAGAGGCCAGGTGCAGTGGCTCACGCCTGTATTCCCAGAACTTTGGGAGGCCGAGGCGGGCAGATCATGAGGTCAGGAGATCGAGACCATCCTGGTTAACACAGTGAAACCCTGTCTCTACTGAAAAGTACAAATATTTAGCCAGGTGTGGTGGTGGGCACCTGTAGTCCCAGCTACTCAAGACGCTGAGACAGGCGAATGGCATGAACTCCAGTGGCAGAGCGTGCAATGAGCTAAGATTGTGTCACTGCACTCCAGCCTGGGTGACAGAGCAAGAATCTGTCTCAAAAAAAAAAAAAAAAAAAAAAAAAAGAATAAGCTAGAGGATGGGGAGGAGTATTGCCAGAGAATTAGCAGATACCAAAGCCATGGAACCATGAAATACAATGAAATATAAGAAACTGTAGTCAAGCATTTGATGATAACTGGAATATAACATGGGACTAGAAATTTCAGAAAGATAAGTCCTTTTGAGAATCAGCAAATTAAGGATAAGCATAGGCCATTTTACATGGTAAATCTCTAAAGAATTTTTAAAAGGACTAAGTCTTAAAATTTTTGAAAGGTTTGTGATGTCTCTTCCCTCAGCAACAGAGTGTCTGCTCACACCAAAACTGGATGATTCAACAGTCACAAAGCATTTTGTAAATCATCTGTGTTTCCATTTGTCCTCTCAGCAATCTAGTTCAGAGTTTGCATTTATTCTTATATAAACTGTTGCGATGACCTCCTTGTTCAATGCCAGATGCCCATCATCTCCAAGATAACTTCATTCAGATCATGCATTACATTTTACCCAATGATTTTTATGTTTTAATTTTTATAAGAATTTTCAGAGGTTTGTTGTACACTATGAGGTTGTTAACTCCACTTTGCAAAATGAAATAGAAACTAGAGGACACAGAGAGGCAAGTTCACCCAAGGTCATTGAACTAAGTGGCAGAGCCAGGACCTCCAACCTATCTCCTCTGACTACAGATGTTTCTGATTATCTATTTAAACTCAGAATATTTTTAATATTCTTCATGGAATGGAGCTGGCAGTTTCATAACCTTAAAATTGTTGTGGTGCATTGGGTTCTAGGATTTTGTTTTAATTGCTTTTGAAAATAAGCAGTGACAATTGCTGGAGGGGAGAGAAGGAATAAGGAGCTCCTATAAACATTGTACATTGAGACCACAGAAGTGTGAATGCCTTTAAAAATATATGGTTCCTAGTTTTTATACTTATTTTTGTTTTCCTCTTAGTGTTAGGCAACATTACACTAACTCTAGTTGGAAAAATACATTCCTGAAGTATCTCCCAAATGAGCTTGAGCAAAGAATAACCATTTGGCTATTCAGAGAGAACTGAAAATGTCATTTCTCTAAACACAGGCTACTCAGGAGGAAACACTTCCAGTTAAATGAACAGGTGATGCCTAAATCTTAAATAGATTAGGAATAATTGTGGTCTACTCAACCACTTCTGCTCAAAATGTATTCAGACATAAAGAGATTCTGTTTTTTAGCAGTGCAAATGGGACATTTACCTCTCCACGATATTAATTTTTCAAGAATTCAATAGTGATAAGAAATACTTAACCAGGCTGCACCTTTAAATTCTTCTGGTGGATAAACTTGAGACCAACAAAATACTCAATCTTTTAAATAGTATATATATATATATATTTAAAAACCAAATTTTAGGCACATTTTTTAAGAATGTCAGCTTTACAGAAACCATGACTACATCTCAATTTGGGAATTCATGAGAGTTTAATAAAAATTAATTGAATTGTCATGGAAAGGCTGAAGCTAGACAAAATAGAAAATGTTACTTCCCCATAGACCATCACAGGTTTGTTTGCTGTATTGTGATCCTAGCAAACACCTTTTTAAAAATCACTGAAAGGAGTCCTTGGCTATGAGCCCTGCGGCTCTCATTAGAATGGATCTCCCCCAATGACACACCTGGTACCTGATATCTGCAGCAAGTACAAAGGCCAAACCCTGCAAACCTTCACTGAGTGCAGAATCTGGTCCACGCATGGTAGCGAGCAATAATGAGGTGGGCTGCCGAACCATAATTGCAGGTCACTGAGAGGTGTCTGTGAAGCCTCTATAGCTTCCAGCAGGACGCTTGTCATTGCTCATACTTAGGTCATCATGATTCATCAACTTGAGGATCATCAGATTCCCAAAGCCAAAGATTTTACATATTCTGAGTTTTTGTGAGAGGTACTGTCATTTACTTTGTCTTAATAACCCTTTACATTTTGATGGAGCTGGTTAATCTGATATGGCAGCATGTGAATTTTTCAGCTTCTGAAGAGTGTGTTAATTAAATACTCTTAACAGCCTGGAAAATATTGATGTATTCATCACTCTCTTCTCAACTAGAGAGAGAGCTGAAAGAGGAGGGTCAATGTCTTGATTACATTCTCCCCCAACCTAGAATACTGCCTTGATAGGAAATAATAGCTGATGGAAAAGAGGCAAAGATGCAGAGAAGTCATGGGATTACACAACTGTTAGCCTTTCACTTGAAAAAAAGTATTGAACACTTA
The DNA here is from genome assembly GCF_000951045.1 of Mandrillus leucophaeus. Taxonomy (NCBI): domain Eukaryota; kingdom Metazoa; phylum Chordata; class Mammalia; order Primates; family Cercopithecidae; genus Mandrillus; species Mandrillus leucophaeus. The sequence continues at coordinate 4,007,185 of NW_012103243.1, forward strand.
CTGGGCTCAAATGTTGGGAACACAGAGACCACAATTCCTCCAGAACTTCGCTTTCTATCAAACCTGCATCATGATTTTACATCTGGATGAGGAAATAACTGTTCCAAATGAAGTATCAGATATATAGGGCCGTCTCAACAACTGACTATTCCATTTCTCTTACTTCTATATTTAATGCTATATATATCTAGTACCAAAAGAGTATGCATGTGGCCCTAGTTTTGTATCAACAAAATCTAAAGATGAGCCTAAACAATCCCATTCTCAGCAGTTGAAAGAATTTTGGGGTCATAGTCTGCATTTTACCAGGTTTTAGGGGAGACATTTAAAAGGAATTTGACTTTTGTCCTCTAAAGATCTCTAAAGCAGGCCAGACATGGTGGCTCATGCCTGTAATCCCAGCACTTTGGAAGGCCAATGTCAGAGGCTTGCTTGAGGAAGACCAGCCTGGGCAACATGGCAAGACCTCATCTCTACAAAAAAATTTCAAAAGTTAGCCAGGCCTAGTAGCACACATCTATAGTCCTGGCTACTCAGGAGACTGAGGCAGGAGGATCTCTTGAGCCCAGGAGTTTGAGGCTGCAGTTAGCCATGACTGCATCAATGCACTCCGGCCTGAGTGACAGAGTGAGACCCAGTCTCAAAATAAATAAATAAATATATAAAATAAATAAATAAATAAAACAAAAAACTCTAAAACCAATTCCTATTATATTACTTATCATGTTATTTTCATTAATTTGCACATAGCTCCAGCTCCTCTACTCAGCTACCTATTCCTTTAGGTAAGGGGTGTGTTCATGTTTTTGTCCTTGTTTTTAATACAATGACGGGCATATAAAAGTGCTTAATAAAGTTGTTGATGTATAACAACAATAAATGTAGAAAAACAGTGGTCTTGATGTATAAGAAACGATTGTTCATACTTTGAGAGGTTATGGTTTAAATTATAGAAGAGAAAATTCAAATGAAGAGAAAGTAAATGGCATCAAAGAAGTGAATTTAAAATACTTTTTACACATCCTGGGAACAAATGCAAAAGAGCACTGTGCTGCATGAGAGAAAATAGGAACTCTGGGCTTCCCTTCGTAGTTCTTCATCTTCCACTATGCAAGCCTGGGCTTTTTCAAACAGTAATTTTATGGTCCTAAGAGCCGCAAAACGATCATCCTCAATGTGCAAACACTTTTGAAGTCTCTGCAACCATCATATTTGCTACTGTCCCATTAGCCAAAAAAGTCTTACAGCCAAGCCCAGAGTGAGTTTAGGAGCATACTCTCTAAAGGCATGGATACAGGGAAACAAACACATTGGGACCCCAGCTGCAATCCATTTACCACAGAAGGGTAAGGATTCCCAATAATATCAGCCTCTGCTAATTCCATATCCTGTGGTTCCAGGTGTGCAAAAAATAAAACCTCGATATAACTGCATGCATACATGCACACACACACACACACACACACACAGATCTAGAAAATACACAAAAATGCATTAATAATGCTTAATATATGCTTCTGTATTTTAAAAAACATTTAAATGTTTTTTTGTATTGCATATGTATTTTGTTATTCAGCAAAAGCATCTGGAAAGTAATAAAATGTGATTATGGATGAGGTTTCACCTTTTGTGCTTTTTATATTTCTTCTGTATTTTCCATGTTTTCTATAAAGCATATGCATCCTTTTATAATCAGTCAAATGTGTGTGTGCGTGTGTGTGTGTGTGTGTGTGTGAACTACACTTTAAAAATCATAGGAGCTAGGCCACTGGAGTACTTCTCCACCTAGTTTTTCTTTATTATGACACCAGGAAGAAACAGCTGAAAAGTTGAGTTGATATCAAATTCTAAACAAAATTTTTTTACTCCAGCTACAAACTTTGTTTTGAAGTGTACAGCTGTCACTGGTTGCCTGCTTGGTTTCCTTTCAGACGCCCTGCTGGCATTGAAGAGGAGTCTCTTTTATTTATCTGGTCAGAAGGAGCCCTTGAATTTACGGATGAAGGAGACACCCTGAGACCTTTCACGCTCTATGAATATCGGGTCAGAGCCTGTAACTCCAAGGGTTCCGTGGAGAGTTTGTGGTCATTAACACGAACTCTGGAAGCCCCACCTCAAGATTTTCCAGCTCCTTGGGCTCAAGTCACCAGTGCTCATTCAGTTCTGTTGAATTGGACAAAGCCAGAATCTCCCAATGGCATTATCTCCCATTACTGTGTGGTCTACCAGGAGAAACCCAACGATCCAACATTTAACAGCCCTACCGTGCATGCTTTCACAGTGATGGTAAGACCCTTGAAAAAATAACAGACATGTGGATTATCTGGTTAATATGTTGAAATTAATTTTCTTATCCAACTTCTCATTTTTCTTCACTTAGGGCTTAAATATATGAACATCTTTTACATGTGAAAAGTTGCAATGTAGTCATGGGGATAAGATACTGAACTGAGTATGAGGAGTTTTGGGGACCAGTTTGTAGACCACAACTAATTTTGATTACCTCAAAACCAATAAATACATTTTATTTATTCATAAAATTACCTGATTTCCATTTTCTATATTTACTAAATTGGAATAATTTTGTTTTGAGACAGGCTTTCATTTTGCCACCCAGACTGGAGTGCAGTGGCGTGGTCTCAGCTCACCGCAGCCTCTGCCTCCTGGGTTCAAGCAATTCTCCTGCCTCAGCCTGTTGAGTAGCTGGGATTACAGGTGCCCACCACTGCCCAACTAATTTTTGTATTTTTAGTAGTGAGGGGGTTTCGCCATGTTGGCCAGGCTAGTCTTGAACTCCCGACCTCAAGTGATCTGCCTGCCTCAGCCTCCCAAAGTTCCGGGATTACAGGCATGAGCCACCACACCTGGCCTAAATGGGAATAATTTAGTTTCTTGATTTCCATTTTTCATATATACTAACTGGGAATAATGTAATGCTTTCCCCCATACCTCATAGAGATCAGGTTCAGAAGAAATTACATAGAATATTTAATTTTCTACTTCCCCAACAAGCTAGTAATATATATAGCACTATATATACACATATATGTAGTATGTGTATATATGTATGTGTATGTATGTGTGTATGTATAGATGTATGTGTGTGTATATACATATATATATTTAAACATACACACACACACACACACACATAAAAATTGCATGCACTAGAGCTTATTGATGATTTTTTTCAGGGATGGCCTCCTCTGGCCCACAACTTAACTCAGTTCACCTGATCAGCTAGTAGCTCCTGAGTGCTTTCTTTATGTACAGCATAGCCTCATGATCTACGGGAGATACAGAAACAGGATGGTCCTTGTCGCAGGGAGTGTTCTGTGTTGTATTGCAGAGATTTAATTGCACGTAAGGGGAAAAGAAGAAGAAGCGGTTGAGTACAGCCTATAATGTCCACTACACTGGGACTTAGATCCCAAACTCCACTATCTACTAGCTTTAAACCACAGCACAAGAGAGAGTAACATCATATACCAAGTGTCAGGCAAGAAGTGCTCGGGGAGATCAGCTCTCAAACTGAAGATGCTTCATGGATAAGATTAAATTTTGTGGTCTTGGGAGTTAAATACAAATATGTGCCGAGACCTTATTAAATATGGAAAACCCTCAATAAGAACAAATAAGCAGACAAACTAAAGCATTCTTTAAAAAAAAAAAAAACAACTATGTTTCTATGCTTTAAATCCGGGAAGGCCAATTTATATGAAGGTTATCTTATGGAGTATAACATTTATCAAAATATTTAAATTACAGTGAGCAAATATATTTTCAGAAAACTCCAGAAGAGCCTTTTTGAATTAATAGTTTAAAGTACAATATTTTCCCACTGTCCTCATGTTTAATTTTCTCATATGACTAAAAAATAAGCAATATGTAAATGAAAAGATAATTGTTTTCATTTTTACCTGTTTCAGAATTAGTACTATATTTTTATTAGATAGTAAATTATATACTAGAGTCTTTTATATTACATCTTCTAGTTCCTATATGATAAGCACTAGAAGCAGTGTTCTTAAAGTGTAAAAGGTATTTTTTAGTGGATATGTGATCCAGGACGAAGTTGGTTACTTCCCACCATATCCTTCAAACTCATGTTCTAAACTTTCACCCTTAAAGTAAAATGTTTATGAATATACTGAAACACCCTTGTTCATAGCTTTCTGAATGAGGCACCTTAATTTAAATATGCTTTTATTGAAGGCACCGGGATTGCAGTGATTAAACCTCTGATCTTTTAAAATACAACTTTCAGGGGTATGAGTCTAATAATCATTTAGTCTCCTGAAACACTTCTGTTGGAATTCCCTCGTGGAATATCTTGTAAGTCATCCCTTCATAACCAGCTTCATTTTAAAACACAAGATTTAAAGTATGTGATGAATCCATGAACTCTGTTCTTTATTTAATCTTCTAGGCTGTATTTTTATCACACTAAAAAGCTTCTGAAAAAGAGGCAAGCCTGTGACCCCAAGCTTTAAGTGGCACAGGGCTCTTTGCACATGGCTCTCCCTGACGTGGCTTTCATTTTGACAGTCCAGTACTGGTGCACTCTTCTGTTTTTCCAAAGATTTTTTTTTCTTGCAATGTCGAATAGAATAGCCAGAATAATTTTAAAAACAATACTTCTGTGTCCTATTTTTGAATGTGTGTGTGTATATTCAAAGTGGTCTCCCAAAATCAAAATCTTTGGCTCTCAGAATTCCAAGAGTAGGCTTCATTAGATTCACTAAGAAAAGTCCCACCTGATCTTTTCAAGCAAACAAGGACATCTTCCACAAAGCAGTCTGGGCACGTGTTCAGACCTTCTGGCCACTGGACCACATTTTCAGGGCATCAGGGCCACTATGATTCTTTATGATATGACACCTTTGAAAGAAGTCATCCGGAAAATGAACTAGTGTTTTTGTATTTCACTTATTCCCACAGTCCCTGTGTAGGAGATTGTGTTCAATATGTTTGTTTAAAAGATATCTAGGCCGAGCGCAGTGGCTCATGCCTGTGACCCCAGCACTTTGGGAGACTGAGGCGGGCAGATCACAAGGTCAAGAGTTCGAGATCAGCCTGGCCAACATGGTGAAATCTTGTCTGTATTAAAAACACTAATTTTAGTATTTTTACTATTTGAGAGGCTGAGGCAGGAGAATTGCTTGAACCCAGGAGGCCGAGGTTGCAGTGAGCCAAGATCCTGCCACTGCACTCCAGCCTGGGAAACAGAGCAAGACTCCATTTCAAAAAACTGTAAAGGAAGTTCTATTACTTACCCAATGTTCTATACTCCTCACCATCACAGAAGAATGTTTCTTTTATCTCAGACAAATCCTTCCTCCTATAATTTAAGTCTACCTCCCTTTGTTCAGAGCAGCATGACTTCTCCATAGTAGCACAATGGACCTTCAGGGTCCAACAAATTATTGACAATTCCATCTGATTTGGCAAATAGTCATTGAGTACTATATTCAATATGTCAATATTGAATACCAAACTTAACTATGTTGTTGAAGTCTACTATGAGACTTGGCCCTTGAGCAGAGCAGAGACTGTGAGGAAAAATGAGTGATTAGTTCTGAGGCACATGCTGTTACTGTTGGGCATTCTGGGTTTTTAAGCTTCTTGCAGATGCATTTCTGCTGCCCATGTTTAGAAGACCCCATTTCATTTTCATTTTTGTATAAACTTAATGGGTCCAAGTGAAGTTTTTCTACCTGGATATATTGTATAGTGGTGAAATCTGGGCTTTTAGTGTAACCATTGCACAAATAACATACATCATACCCATCAGGTCATTTATCATCCCTCACCCCGCTCCCTCCCTCCCTCCCACCCTTCCAAGCCTCCAGTGTTTATTATTCCACACCCTATGTCCACGTGTACCATTATGTAGTCCTACTTATAAGTGAGAACATGCAGTATTTGACATTCTGTGTCTGAGTTATTTCATGAGGATAATGGCCTATAGTTCTATCCATGTTGCTGCAAAAGATATGATTTCATTATCTTTTATGGCTGAGTAGTATTCTACTGTGTGTGTGTGTGTGTGTGTGTATGCGTGTATATATTCCTATATATAATTATATTCTATGGTATGTAAAATTATTCCTATTTAGTAAATATGGAAAATGGAAATGGAAATCAGGAGATATCTATATATATAAGTATATCACACTCTCTTTATGCAATCATCCATTGATGAACCCTTAGGTTGGTTCAATACCTTTGCTATTGTGAATAGTGCTGTAATAAACATACAAATGCAGATATCTTTTTTAATATAATGATTTATTTTCCTCTGGGTAGATGCCCAGCAGTGAGATTGCTGGATTGAAGGGTAATTCTACTTTGAGTTCTTTGAGAAATCTCTATATTGTTGTCCATAGGGGTTGTAGAAGACTCCATTTTAAATCACTTTCCAAGTACTTTCCTAGATGTACTTACGATTTATCTAATTTCTGCAGCAGCTAAACAACTTTACTGTCTTCTTTCCTTTCTGTGCCTGCTGTAGGAAATTTTTCAAGTTTTTGTTTATTGGCCACTCTGGCTAAAATTCTTCAGGGCAAAGGAACTACAGTGCCTTATCCATTAATGAGGCACAGAGTCCGTCCCCACAATTGCAGGATTGTAATTCAGTCCACAGACTCGCAAGAGGTACCGCTAATGCAATTAGCATTAGCTAATGCATTAGTCCCTTGTTTATTAAGATCTCATCTCTGCCCAAGAGGCCACCAATAAATTGCCCATGTTGTGGTGCCATCACTAGCTTGTCCCAAGGTCCCCCTAGAGTTGTTTATAGACAGGTGGATGTTGCTGAGAGAGCCACATAAGACAGGTGCAATGGAGGCATGAATTCTGCTTGTGGTGGCAGTGGATGGAGAACTGACAGTGGGGGCCCTCCATGGGGGTGAGAAGCGTATGTGTTGGCAGGAACAACAGCAGCGGCAGCAGCAGCAGAGGCAGCAGGAGCAGAGAAATGGAAAGAGTGTGGGTTTTAATGCATCACTAGCTGCTCTCCCAACCTCATGAAAAGTTTCACCTCCCTACTCATCTCTATGTAGGTCTTTCTGAGGAAGAAAGAGGGAGATCAAGATTCTTGGGGTCTCTTTAGACCAATACCTTCCATTATTGAAAACAGCGTTAGTTAGAAGGCCTTAAACTCCCTTCCCAATTAGCTCTGTGATGAATTGTGCGGTGTCAGGAAAGAAACTGTATTTAGCCTTGCTTGGCATGCAGGAGTTCCATGGTGGTATTTACAGGGAACACTCCTGGCAAGGTTGACGATATTGCTACCACCATTTGGGTTTGTTTGCTTTTTCTCACTGGCACCTGCCATTGTGCTGGCAGAAATAAATCTGAGAATTTGGGATTTTGAAGAAAAAGTGGTTTACCTATTATCTGTCTCCTAACTATATCCTTGCTTGTTACACGGGGTTATAAAACGTCAAGTCCAGATCATGCATTTGCCCAGTATTCTGAAAGATAAATGGTGCTTCACTCTGTGTAGAATCAAGCATAAGGTGCTGAGAAATAAGCAAATTATATGGGTCACTAAAAATTGGCTTCCAATCTGGGAATAAAATCCAGAATTACTAACTCTAGTTTCTAGATTCTAGCTGCCAGGCTTCCTTTCCTAATGTCAGGGAGGAGGTAGTCAAAATTTCCTCAAGGATTTGTTTCCTAGATCTTTATCATTAAGTAGATATGTGGCAAAAATAATAACAATAATAATAAAATAGATATTTCACGATTGCCATGTTATGAAGAGTGTGTGAGTAAATTGATAAATTTATCTTTAATCCCATTTTCATTTTGGCTTAGATAACATAAAATTTACTGCTCTTTACATATGATCTTAAATTAGTTGCAGCTCTTTTTAATTTGATGATTCTTAGCCTTTTCTCCCCAGATACATTTATTAGACAACAGAAATACTCTGGGAGACGTAGTTTTCCAAAAGGACTCCTTTGGTGACTATCTTTCTAATGTGAAGACAAATTTGGTAATAAAAATAATTACCATATTTCCTGTGTCGGTTCTATAAACTGAGATTTTCACATTTTATAATAAGAAATACCTGTGTCATTCTTTTATATAAAAGATACAAAACATGGATGAGTAAATATCACACAAAACAATGAATATTTGTTGGCATAACCCTTTTTTTTTTTTTTTAAGAGACAGGGTCTTGCTCTGTCACACAGGCTGCCATGCAGTGACACCATCATAGCTCACTGCAGCCTTGATGTCCTGCACTCAAGTGATCCATCCCACTCAGCCCCCCAAGTAGCTGGGACTACAGGTGCATGCCACCATGCCCAGCTAATTTCTTTTAATTTTTTGGTAGAGATTGTGTCTCACTAAATTGCCCCAGCTGGTCTCAAATTCCTGGCCTCAAGAGATCCTCCCACTGTGGCATCCCAAAGTGTTGGAATTATAGGCTTGAGCCACTGCCCATGGCAAAACTTTTTAGTTGTGATGGTATTTGGGGTTTAATATTAATTTTTCATTTACTTGCCTTACATAATCTTTAGCCCTTTTGTCTAATTTGGGCTAGACAAATTAGACTTTCAGACAAACATGTATTTGTCTGAAATTCATAAATACGTATCAAGAATCTACCTTTTGCTCAACATTATTAAGGATGAAAACCATGTAAGTCTTTTTGAATTTTATGTAATTACTTCTTTGAAAGAGCCATATTTTTCTCTAACCACTTTATCCCAGCAAGCTCCATCAGGACTCCCTTGCTCACCCATCAGTAACATCTAAGGCAGGTTCCGTGTTTTTCCAGTCACTTTTCAGTTACAAAGATCAATGTAACTGGTGATCAAGACTGATTTCAGGTGTTTTTTAAAAACTTCAGTCTAGACCAGGGGCAATGGCTCATGCCTGTAATCTCAGCACTTTGGGAGGCCAAGGAGGGTGGATTACCTGAGGTCAGGCATTCAAGACCAGCCTGGCCAACGTGTTGAAATCTTGTCTCTAATAAAAATACAAAAATTAGCCAGGCGTGGTGGCTGGCGCCTGTAATTCCAGCTACTCGGGAGGCTGAGGCAGGGGAATTGCTTGAACCCGGGAGGCAGACTCTGCAGAGAGTCAAGATTGCACCATTACACTCCAGCCTGGGTGACTGGGGGACAGAGCAAGACTCTGTCTCAAACAACAACAACAACAACAACAAAAATTCCAGTCTAAATTAAAACCTGATTTGTTCTTAAGGATCTGCAGTGGGAAAAGAGAGCATGGTCATTTTCCTCTTTCTTCAGTTCCCTCTTCTTCTCTTATTTATTTCCCCCAGGATCATGGCATAAAAAGAAAGAATTAGGCAAAAAGGAACAGAGCTTTACTCAACAACATTGCTGTAATTAATCTTCTATTAATTTTGAGGGAGCAGATGCCTCATGGTGGGTTATATAGGGGTCCCCATAGGAAATTCTATGCCTCATAGTCCACTGATGTAGGCAATACACTCTCTGGCTAATTTCTTACTATTTGTTATTATCCAAGAGGTCCACTCTACAACCTTTTTGGCCTCTGGGGGCCCCTCTCCCAAGCAGGCATTACACTCTCTGACTAATTTCTTACTATTTGTTATTGTCCAAGAGGTTCACCCTACAACCTTTTTTGCCTCTGGGGGCCCCTCTCCCAAGCAAGCAATATACTCTCTGACTAATTTCTTACTATTTGTTATTGTCCAAGAGATCCACCCTACAACCTTTTTGGCCTCTGGGGGCCCCTCTCCCAAGCAGGCAGCCAATATCAAGTCCTATCATGTTGACAAAACTCATTCCTTTCTTGGCACCCACTAGGACTGCAGAAAACTGTGGTTCCACCAAATAATGAAGGTACAGCTTGTCCAGTACTACATTCTCTGCTTGACCTATCATGCTGGATGAGACCTAGCCAGTCTCCCAACTTTGGAATTCATTGACTAAGACACAGGTTTTAGCTTAGGTGTTAGCCTATTATCCGAAAACTATAGGATCACTTAAGGATTACAGAAGACCCTTTCCACTCTAGTCATTGCATCAAAATTGTCCTATGAGTTTCATCAGTGCAATAGGAAGTCTCTTGCCAAGACCAGACTGTGCATCTCACTTTTCTTGCAACACCCCCAGTTTCTTCAAGAGCTTCTCTTGGATATTCCTTGTATGCCTTGAAAGGGGAATGTGGAGAAATCCCATTGCCTCCCTGAAGTGGGAAGGATATAACCAAAGCCTCTTTATTCTCCATTGAATCCCCTTCTTTATTTTTTTTTAAAGAACGTGGGTCTTCTCATATAGGTGGTCTACATAGATCTTCATAGGAAGATGGAGCTGTTTTTTCCATAAGTCCTGCAGTGATACATCTAGCTGTTCCAGTGGAGTTACTTACCACCTATTTTTCTAAAGTATACTCATTATTCTCCAATACAGTTCTATGTCACATCCTGTTATATAACTAAATGGATCTATTCTCTTTCTAGTTGCTCAAGCCAGATCATTTTTGAGTCCTCCCTCTTCCTTACTTCCATATCAATTCTTCACTGAGTACTATTGATTCTATTTCCATACCATATCTTAAATCCTTCCACTTGAAGACAACATTAGGATCTTCACACACGTTAATCCCTCCTCCTGGAATGATGGCTCATTCTATAATTCATCTGTCCTCATTCTTACTCGTCAAGCCTGAACTAAAATGTTACTTATCTCATAGGGCTGCTGCAATGACTAGTAAATTAATGCATATGCAAAGTACCATAAATGGCAATATAAATAGACTATAAACCTTTAGCAGTCCTTCTATTTGAAAAAACAGAGACTAGAATAAATTAGCAGATGTAGATAAGGTTCTGGTCTGTCTAGGCAACTGTACTAATTTGGTCATGAGTGAAAAATCTTATGTTTTATGCATTTTAAGTGTTCCTCACCTTGCAACAAAACTCTGAGCTTGCAAATTTACATGTTTCCTGATACCACATTGTCAATTTCCATGTAATTTTCCAAATACTGGATTAGGTTCTATTTCCTTTCTAAACTGCTTGAAGCAAGAGCATGCCTTTTTTTTTTTTTTTTTTTTTTTTTTGTCTCCTGAGGTTTATTACAGTCTTATCCCTGGCCCCTCTGCCCCAACAACATCACATACCTGCCAGTATAAGAGCCCTCCTCAGGAGATTTCCACCCCATATGTAGTTCTGTTTACCTGTCATGACACTCTTAGGACCCTGCCCTTTCCCTTAGATCTGGGATTATATCAGCAGAACATGATGAGGTATTTTAGTCACACACACACACACATACGCGCACACACACACACTCACACTTCTCAAATCATACAAATGGATTATGCCAAATTGGCATCTACCTACTTCCCCTATGCCAAATAGTAGTTCATCAGTACATGAGGGACAGTTAGTTGGTGGGGAGACTCTTTGACCTGTGGGTCAAGTATGTTGCTATTTTCTGGCCTTTAACCAACTTGTAAGAAAACCCTCTTCAGACACCTAAGACTCCCGTGGAGCCTTGTCAAAAATGTGTGTGAAAGTAAAATGAACTAGTCCACATACTAACAGGCCCAGGCCATAAATTCAGAATACATGCCATTTAGCAGAGACAGCAAGCTGTAAATGGCAGTGAAGGGCAGAAGTTAATTGAACTACTCTGCTCTTGTCACAAATGGAAAGTAGCCACTACCTGAGACAAGATGGCTGCCCCTGAAGTACCCTATTACAGCCAAGAGATCATATCCTTAGCTCTGCAAGGGCTTATGGGTGAGGGGGAAATCATACACAGATGACCAATTTTTTTATGGTTCACAGCCGATCAAAGTGAAATTCAGCAGCTGTTCAGGACAAGTGACCACTGTAACGGCCGTAATATAACCTACTAAATAGAGAGGGAATTGCATTAGAGCAAGAGGTTAGCTGTGATTATCGGCAGGTGAGTGCTTTATTGAAGTTGAAAGACCATTAACATTGATAGAGTAATTATTTCAACTTGAAAGTAATTACCTTGATGGGTGATAACTTCTCTAGTGTTCCCAGATTTGATTGGGCCAAACAATTGTGAGCTCCTGAAGCCTAGAAAAATATTACAACAATACTGTGATTTTTAAATTACTGAAACCACTGTTGGAATATTCTAATTATGCCGAACAGTGAAAAGATTTTGCCTTACACAAGCTAGTGACCTCTCATGTAGAGAGAGACATTTGCTTTTTAATCCAAATGCAATGACCCACACCCACCACCTGTGAATACATATGTGATGGGTTTGCAAATGAATCTTTTTATCTCGATATAATTTTTAAGGTGAAACATCTTGTTAGTGCTGTGCCCATACTAAGCTAGAACTGCTGGCATTTTTGATCATATCTACGGACTGGAAGGCTCCAGAATGGCAACTATCTTCTATCTTTGTCACAGAGGGTTTAAATTTGCATAAATTAAATATTTTGATAATGACTACACACAAATTAGGATTTCTGGATGCCACGTATTTTGGAGCCCAAATTTCAGATATTATCTAGTTACATAATTCAGTTGTTTCAATAACTTTCTCGCCTGATGTTATGCAGCTCCACTAAAAACACTCCATTGTCAGGGTATTTTCTGTTTACCTACACTGGACATCAGCAAACAAAATTAAAGTTGAAAACCTGGGCTATTGCTTCTCTGTAGTCTCATAAATATATGAAAATTGCAAGTTATTTGCAATTGAGGACCAAGACACATCAAATCTAATTCAGTAATCAAGACCAAGAAATACCGGGCCCTTCCATTAATCAGTTTTTCACCAAATTTCTCTTTTGAGAATCTACTTGGTCCAGAAGCCGTAACAGATACAAACAAATGAGAAATAGACTTTTCTCTCTGAAATTCGTCGTGTATTTGAAGAAACAATAAGAAAAGAGACAAATTACAATGTAATAAGCAATCATTTTGGCAGGCATGGTATTGATTGTACTTATAAATAGTTAAAAGGACCTAGGAGGACTCTAGCTCATACTCCTGATTCCAAACCCAGCACTCATTCTGTGGAACCACAAACCATTGACAGAACAAACACAGGCATCATGATTCTTAGTCATGTTGTCAGAAAAGATGAATGTGACCTCACCTTAACGTTCCTGGATGATTCCGTAGACCTTTCTGTCATCTTGGCAGAGTTTGATCAGACGATCAGCCAATGAATGACTATCTTTTTGGCAGCGCTTCCCAGGAGTTTTTTCTAATCAAAATCTCAGACTCTCCTAGGGACAAAACAGGTTTCTACTTGTTGTCTAGGAGCCAATAAGGAATGTTTTACCAAGCAGTTAATGGGTTTCCTTCATCTCCCCATCTCGGCTCTGAATTCCTCTCCATAGACAAAGTCATTGGGTCTCTCTTTCAGAAATTACTGTAGGGTAGTAATCTCTGCCAAGCCCAAAGGCATTTGCCAACTGAAAAGTAATATAACTGGCTTGAATTTGGTAAAAGAGCGAAGGTATGAGACAAAAACATACCACTTGGTAAAGTGATAAAAATTTATGAATTGAATTGTAAATCTTGCCATTAAGCCAACCAAAGAGTAGCGAAATCTGACCAATCTGACAGCACATCAGAGTTCTTAGCACAGCAGGCTCTCCGTGTGTCATATACAGCCAGGCTAAAGATTGTATTAAGGACCCCCTTAGGTACTCTGAATTTAAAATAAGTGTAATAACTCATTTTTAAACATTTTATATGATACTTGAATTATTAAATATTCACATTACAAAATCAGAGAGTTTTAATCCATTCAAAAGAGTGCGTTGTCTAACACTGAAAGATAATGGTCATGTCTAGATAGTAAAATTACAGTATATTTTTAACGGATGTAAATGTTACTTTTTGACAAGACACAAGTAATGAATTTTATCGTACAAGTTCCTATTGGGTGATTATGATACAGAGTTTTATTTTTGCTAAAGCAATTACTAATGTCATGGCTGGATACCTGTGCCCATTAGTGGCTGGTTCTGTGTTTTTTTAGGATGGTTATTGATCTCTTGCTGAGCTGAGATTCAGGTTTTATGCCAGATAGCTTGATTAATGGGTTGGTTTCTATAAGTGGACTGAATGGGGATAGAAAGCAGGGGCAGTCTGCTCTGCCAACCCCAAATCCGTCAAGACGCATAGCTCATTATGAAACAGTTATCAAGGATACATGAAAAATTAATTGGGCTCAGTTTGATTCTAAAAAGAATCGGCTTTCTACTTGGCGGACCCCCCCCCACCCCACTCTTTCCAGATGTTGTGCGCCAGCCCCTAGAGAAACAGCAAAGGGAGATGTATTAATACATTGTATTGATTAGATCAAGACCCCTGACAGTTATTTGTAGAGATACCATCTGGCTGCTGTTCGAATTCCTTCACCAAAAACAGGACGTGACATGTTATTAATCTCAACTCTCTAAGTATAGACAGTTGCCTTTTCTGCTAAACCGCATTTTACCATTCCGTAGGAGATGGAGGCAGACCTGAAGGGTGCAGAAATTAAGGTTATTACACAAATTGAGCCATATGGTCCAAATATTTCAGCAAGAAAATTGCCAGGCAATAAAAATTGCTCCTGCCTTCCTAATGGTGTAAATTACAGTTTAACCATGGCTCTAATGATGTCCTTCTGCCGCGCTTAACTACTGTTACATGAAGGACATTGTTTTAAAAATATAAAAAACAAGTAAATGCCAGCAGCGTGTTTTACAATCTGTTAGTGTGTCATTAAGAACACTGTCAGAATTACATAAACATAATGGCAGGCAACCCAGCATACAAAGGAACTCGTATGGAAATAGAAAGTGTCTTGAAAACTCTTCATTATCTCTGGAATGTCAAGAGCACCGTCCCCTCTGGAAGTTTTCCAGGGAGAAAAGCCCTGTCCATATAGTGCTTTATTCTAATTCTCGTGTGTGTCCCAACAGCAGTGTTTTCTAAATCAAGTGTCACAACCCATAGTGTGCCTAAGTACACATCTGGTACCACATCCCTGTCTATGTACAAAACATGAAACAGACAAGGTGAGGAGAGAGATAACGAATTCTAAACAAAATGATAGAAGTTAACCTTTTGAAGTATTTTTGTTTTTGGGGAAAAGAGTTAAGACTCCACTATCTTCCTTAATGATGACATCAAGAATTAAAAGCATAATTTCTATCCTCAGCAAACTAACCCAGGAACAGAAAACCAAATACTGCATGTTCTCACTTGTAAGTGGGAGCTGAACAATGAGAACACATGGACACAGGGAGGGGAACAACACACACTGGGGCCTACTGGGGGGTGAGGGGAGGAAGAGCATCAGGATAAGTAGCTAATGCATGTGGGGCTTAATACCTAGGTGATGGGTTAATAGGTGCAGCAAATCACCATGGCTCACGTTTACCTGTGTAACAAACCCGTACATCCTGCATGTATATCCTGGAACTTTAAATTAAATTAAATTTTAAAAGTATAATTTCTGCCATCCCACTATTTGGGGAATGATATTAAGAGGAAGCTTACTTAAGATAATCATAAATCTTTGGGAATTACAGTAGAGACCATTAATATTTGAGTAAGGCATCAACCCTTCAAATATTTTTAGACCTATTACACCAAAAACACCTTGGCACTTAAAAATTCCATATAGGTCATATCAATGTTTTATTCTCTAAAATTGCAAAATTCTCCAACGTTTTGGTCTTCTAAGATGTTACAAACACAGTTTGTTAAAGTAAAAGTCCAGATAAAAGTTTGTAGAAAAATTTGAAGGAAAAACTACTTTTAATTCCCAGTGGAGAGTTGCCTTATCTTTAAGCCCTTTTTTCTTCTCCATTTCCCCAAAGGGAAAAAGACCAGGATATAATTTGCTCTTTAAACTAAAAAAGAAAAAAGAGAGAGAAAAAACCTAGGAAACCAAAAAATTATTCTTTTGCATGCATGCATTAAAATTAATGAGAACCCATTAAGTTATTATTTCCTCATGGCACAAAGGGCAGGGCTAGCAATCTTTTGACTAGAGCATCTTCTGCCTGGAAAGCTCTGCCCCAGGCGTCCCCATGGTTGGCTCCCACACTTTCTTCTGGTCTTAACTGAAAAGTTACTATCACTAAAGCCTTACCTGACCTACTCAGCTACAATTTCACTCCCCTCTCCCTCACACATACTTTTTATTCCTCTTCCCTGCTTTATTTTTCTCTTTAATAGTTAGCTTTTACTTCTGGTTTCTTGCTAACCTATAATCACATTTCAGAGATTGTTTTTCAAATGCTTTGCTATGCTTCATATTTCACCTAAAAGGAAATCTGTATGTTCACAGCTAAATCAAACTGAGAAAGCATCGTTTATATATTCCAATCTCAATTTATAAGCTGACAACTTCCACATAAAACATATTGTGGACACTTCACACATGCCATCTTATTTCACCTCAATAACCAATCTGTGGAGTATTATTACCTAAATTTATTAATGAGGAAATGGAAATTCAGAGAGGTTAAGTAACATACCCAAGGTCACACAGCTAGCTGCAGAGTTGGGTTTTGATTGCAGCTCTCTCAGTGTCTAAAGCCTGTTCTTTCTATTATCCAGTATTGCTTCTTGAGTTTCAGCCTAGAGGAACAATTGTCATTTATGAAAAGCTAAACATCAATGAAAGCCACAAATTATAGTTCAACAGGACAAAGAGATGCTACAGAGCTTGATATGATTCATTGCCTAGTAGAAATACAGAAAACAATGGATAAAAGATTCGAACAATTAAAAGTTCAGTTGGACTGGAAAAGTTCAGAGAAGGCTTTTGGGAGAGGTCTGTGCTTTGAACAGTTGGTGAAATTCAAATAGAAGAAAAGTAGAACAGACATTACCTTATTCAGGCAAAGAAACAGAAGCCTGGTTTTGAAACATCTGATGGCAAGTCTCTGCTTCGGGAGGTCACGTGGGGAACATTTTTCCAATATGCCCCCATTAATTGGGCTGATATTAAAACAACTGATTTAAAATATATATATAAAAATACTCCCAAGAGATGCCTAGCAAAGCTATTGAGTGAGGTGGTTAGCAGCATGGGTCTGGGGTCAGGAAACATGGATTAGAGACTGGCTCTGGCTTTTTTTCTCATTGTGTGCCTTCAGGAGGTTATGCCTAACAGCGCGCCCCTCAGACAGGCAGCACCTCTTAGAGTCGCAAGAACTGAGACAACACTCAGTAAATAGTGACGAGTATGATTCAAAATAGGTTTTCAGAGAAGAAATCAGCACATGAAGATATCATGGTGTCATAGTGTGTTGACAGGGTCCTGTCTGGAGATACTACTCCAGAACTTCAAAAAAAGAAAAAGTTTTCTTCTGGCCGGGCGCTGTGGCTCACGCCTGTAATCCCAGCACTTTGGGAATCCGAGGTGGGCAGATCACCTGAGGTCGGGAGTTTGAGACCAGCCTGGTCAACATGGCAAAACCCCATCTCTACTAAAAATACAAAAAATAGCCGGGCATGGTGGTGATCACCTGTAATCCCAGCTACTGGGGAGGCTGAGGCAGGGAGAATTGCTTGAACCCAGGA